>NC_138208.1:86970953-87030953 GCF_964194415.1 Vipera berus | reverse complement strand
TTTCTTCTTCTTTTCTCTGAAACCCAAATCCGGACACGTCACCACCTGGCGATCTTAACCGTTTTCGGCTGCCTGTCGAAAGCAGAGAAAGAGGCGAGGTGGCGTCCTTTCCAGCAAGCCAGAAATAATTCTTGAATGGCCGTTACTGGTTCGTTGGGATGGACAGACTTTATTTGTATTTTTTATTGCAGTATAAAATCCCTTTAAAGATGCCTGGTTTGTTTTATTTGTTTTTTTTTCTTTTTACGGTTTTTAGCCTTTCTCTCTTGGCTATTCCGTAACCCAGCATTCTCCAATCTTTCCGGGCTCACAGCCCAGAGGGGAGAGCAGCTTCCAAATTACTGTGTGCGCATGTGCATGCATGCAAACGGGGCCACGCCCACTGGTGCAGCACTAGTGTGTGCATTCGCACATGTGGCATGCACAAACGGCTGCGCCTCCCCCGTGGCAGCTAGCGGCCCATTCGCACATGCACAAATGGGGCATGCACACACACCCCACGCTAGCATTCCCGTTCGCACACGTGCAAACGGTCGTATGCACTAGTGCGAGTGGGGGGGAATGCGCGCCTATTCATTCGCACCCTGGTCAGCCATTTCTCCTGTCTGCTGGTCAAGAGCCCGTGGCCTGGTACTGGGCTGCGGCCCATAGGTTGGGGACCCCTGCCATAAACCTTTTCTGATTTGCTGACCGTAATCAATTCAACGTCTTTTGGGGTTTTTTTTTTCACATCCTCTGCTTTGATTCCATCTCTTTCCATCTGATTCAATGGCAAACCACGTTTTCCTCGGTAACCATGGTTTGCCATTAAACCTGTAGGGAAAGTGCAATTCGTTGCTAAATCCGAAGTGGCAGAAGACGTTGAAATACAGAAGACAGGAAGGGAACAACACAAAGCTTGTTCAGTTAGCCCTAAATTGCAGTGTGGTCTTTTGTGCAAACCAATTCAGATGTTCAAATGTGGTAGCACTTGGCTGTGTGTGAGGAAGTGTCATGTCAGAGCTGCTACCAATCAAATTCAAAATTTCAAGCACGCCACCTTGGTGTAAAGGTAATTCCGTATCTTCTTCATATTCTTCTTTGAGCTTCTTGAGATATAATTACCATAGGGCTGTCTCCAGAAAGAAAGATTTCACCCTAGCCTAGGACAGGGCTAGGCAACCTTGGCTCTTTTATGACTCGTGGACTTCAACTCCCAGAATTCCTGAGCCAGCCATGCTGAGGGGAAAGGGAGAGGTTTCCAAGCTGAGCCATGCTGGCTCAGGAATTCTGGGAGTTGAAGTCCACGAGTCATGAAGGGGCCATAGTTCCCTCATGGTGGCTCAGGAATTCTGGGAGTTGAAGTCCAGAAGTCATAAAAGAGCCAAGGTTGCCTACCCCTGGCCTAGGAGAACAGTGTTTCTCGACCTTGACATCTTTAAGATGGACGGAATTCAACTCCCAGAATTCCCCATGCTGGCTGGGCAATTCTGGGACTTGAAGTCCACCCATCTTAAAGTCGCTGAGATTGGGAAATACTGTACTAGGGTAACCGCATTATGCTACTTCATCTCGGAAAGCTATGCAGCATTAGACTGGGTAGTATTTGGATGGGGGGGCCACCAGAAGTGCCATCGTTCAGCTTACACAATTGTGTAGCAGCTTAGTGCACCGTGCAAAAGTACAACTTATTCTGAACTGCACAAACCAAAAGCGCTCTGCCGCGAACTTCCTCACATGCTTTTCCCACAGTCCAGTTTTTCAAACTAGCCAACTGGAAGATGGGCTGGGTGGGGAAATTCTGGGAGCTGGCATCTCTTTACATAAAAGTTACCAGGTTTGAGAGAAACTGATTGGCACAGGGTGTGAATCCAGCCAGTGGGTTGAACCAAACAGGAATGTCACACTGGTTTCCATCTCTAGCGAGGTAGCCACTTGGAGGCACCCCTTCCAAGGAAACGTTTGGAGACCCCAAAGGCTAATATTGATGGTTTGTCACACAGCCTGATGTTCAGACTGTATTTCGCATTTGTATCCATCTATCCAGTCCTTCCCAAGGACCTGGGATGGGAGTATGGGAATGGAATAGGAATAAGAGTAGAATAGAAATAGAATAGAATAGAATAGAATAGAATAGAATAGAATAGAATAGAATAGAATAGAATAGAATAGAATAGAATAGAATAGAATAGAATAGAATAGAATAGAATAGAATAGAATAGAATAATTATGGAATGGAATAAATAGAATAGAATATGGAATAGAACAGAATAGAATAGAATCTTTATTTAGAATAGAATAGAATAGATGGAATGGAATGGAATGGAGTGCAGAAAGAATAGAATAGAATAGAAATAGAATAGAATAGAATAGAATAATAGAATAGAAAATTATGGAATGGAATAAATAGAATAGAATATGGAATAGAACAGAATAGAATAGAATACTATGGAATGGAATGGAATAGAATAGAAGTTGGAAGAGACCTTGGAGGTCATCTAGTCCAACCCCCTGCTCAGGCAGGAAATCCCTATACCATTTCAGACAAATGGCTGTCCAGTCTCTTCTTAAAAACTTCCAGTGTTGGAGCATTCACAGCTTCTGGAGGCAGATTGTTCCACTGGTTAATTGTTCTAACTGTCAGGAAGTTTCTCCTTAGTTCTAGGTTGCTTCTCTCCTTGACTAGTTTCCACCCGTTGCTTCTTGTCCTGCCTTCAGGCGCTTTGGAGAATAGCTTGACTGCCTCTTCTTTGGGGCAGCCCCTGAGATATTGGAACGCTGCTAGTCTTTCTCTCTTCTTTAAACTACTAGACCAGGCGTAGGCAACCTCGGCTCTTTTATGACTCATGGACTTCAACTCCCAGAATTCCTGAGTCAGCAGAGCTGACTCAGGAATTCTGGGAGTTGAAGTCCATGAGTCATAAAAGAGCCGAGGTTGCCTACCCCTGTACTAGACTTACCCAATTCCAGCAACCGTTCCTTGTAGATTTTAGTCTCCAGTCCCCTGACAAATCTTTGTTGCTCCTCTCTGCTCTCTCTGCTCCTCCTCTCTCTTTCTCGACTTCGAGTCTCAACATCTGTTGTTCGCTGGAGTTCCAGATACGTCGCCAGATGTCAGCTTTTTTCTAGCAAAGCCGCCTTTTTTGCAGTGTCGACCAGTGGCGACATTGTCAACGCAAACGACGTTGCAAGTGGCGCTCTGTTTTCTTTAGGATCGCCCCCCACGGCGCCTTACTCCTTATAGCGCCACTACCTCGCTTGCTTTTTAAAATTTATTTATTTAATTTATTTATTTAATTTATTTAATTTATTTAATTTATTATTTATTTATTTATTTATTTATTTATTTATTTATTTATTTATTTATTTATTTATTTATTTTATTGGATTTATATACCGCCCTTTCCCCGAAGGACTCAGGGCGGTTTACAGGGTATTTAAAACAAGGCATACAAAAGTTAAAAAAAAAATAAAAAAAAATTACATCAATTCCGAACTGCGTCCCGTTTCTCCTTCGCTTTGCTTCCGTCCAAGGCCAAAGAGGTTGACAAACCTCCTCGGCTCGTTCCCTCCCTTGGCTTTCAGAAAGCCCTCTCTACCTGTAGCACTTCTGCCTGGCGCGGAGAAAGCAAGGCGGGGGAGGGGAAGCCTGCAAGCAGCCGGGCGGGGCGCCAAAGGGCTTCCTCCGCCGCGATCCAAAAGCGGTGACGCGCCCTGGAAGGAATTATTTTAACCAAATTCGTCGAAATTTTCCTTCTCCGGAGAGCCCAATCCGTCTCCGGGCGGGTTGCGCAACTAGGAAGGGGCCCGGCTCGGATCCAGCGGCGCCCCCGAAAGCAAAGAACCGGTGGTCGCGGAGGTGGGGGGGGGACGGGACTCCACGCGCAACGCTTTAGCCATGCCTTTCCGGAAAGGTAAGACTCTCACCCGCGCCCAGGTGCGCCCAGGTGCGCCCAGGTGGGGCTTCCGCGCTCGGGTTTGGCAGGGAAGCGGACTCGGGGGGGTGGGGCGTGGGGGGGCTGTTTTCCCAGCAAAGGAGCAAAGGAACCCCGAAGTTTTAACCGGGCTCCTCCTTCCCGAATCTATATCTATCTATCTATCTATCTATCTATCTATCTATCTATCTATCTATCTATCTATCTATCTATCTATCTATCTATCTATCTATCTATCTATCTATCTATCTATCTAATATATATCTATATCTATATTTTTTATTTTTATTTTTATTTTAATCCCATTTATATCCCGCCCTTCTCCGAAGACTCAGGGCGGCTTACAATCTAAGCACAAATCAAATGTGCTTAGCAATATATCATCTATATATCTATATATCTATCTATATCTATATCTATATCTATATCTATATCTATATCTATATCTATATCTATCTATATCTATATCTATCTATATCTATATATATATACACATATCTATATCTATATATCTATATCTGTCTATCTATCTATCTATCATCTATCTATCTATCTATCTATCTATCTATCTATCTATCTATCTATCTATCTATCTATCTATCTATCTATCATCTATCTAAAGCTGCTTAACTCGGCGCAAGGAATTCACTTCCTTCCCTTCTTTGCGCGGCGGCGTCACTTCGGCTTTGGAGTTGCGCGGCGAGGCGGAAGGCTTTTTAAATTGATTTATTTATTTAATGAACCGAAAGAGAAAGTTCCCTTTCCTCTTGATTTTTAAAGCGAAACAAAACTAAACTAGCGTAGCTTGTAAACAGCTTCTCGAGTCGTAGATTTTTTTTTTCCCCTCGGAGCTGCTAGCTTTCTAGATGCGGGGAGGTTACGTTTTTGCCCTGTCAGTTAACGCGGACCCCTTTCTAGCATTCGGGAGGGGAAGGCCGATCGTCAAGGTAGTAGGGCTTTCCGATTCCTTGCACGGGAGTAGAAGAGTGTTGTGTAATGGGGGGGGGGGGATTTACTGATAATGGATGGAAAGTAATCAAGGAGAGAAGCAACCTGGAATTAAGGAGAAACTTCCTAATAGTGAGAACAATTAATCAGTGGAACGACTTGCCTCCAGAAGTTGTGGGTGCTCCAACACAGGAGGTTTTTAAGAAGAGACTGGAGTGGATAATGATTTGTCTGAAATAGGGTTTCCTGCTTGAGCAGGGGGTTGGACTAGATGACCTCCAAGATCCCTTCCAGCAATATCCTGATTATTATTACAGTACTTAAGGGTCATTTTCTGCCCGTTGCAGTTTATCTTTAACACAGCAGTGAAAAGGGAGTGTTTATTTCCACAAATGCAATGCAAACTTTTTTTTAAAAGAAAATGCCTATGAACCGTAACAGGAAGCAATATGTACACACCCTAAATCCGTTCTGCGTTGGCTTCCCTCTCTTACTCTTCAAAACAAACAACCCATTCATTTAATTAATTTAAATTCAGTTACCTGAATGCTGCTGAATGCAAGTTAGGCTTTTATTGCAAAACGGGGTACATTTTCCTGAGAAATAGTACCTGCAGTTTAATATGTATATGTAAGTCCTCAAAATTGCAACCACAAATGAGAGCAGAATTTTCATTGCTAAGCAAGGTGGGTTGTTAAGTGAGCTGGATCCCATTTTACAACCGTTTTTTGCCACAGTTGTTAAGCAACCTCTGCAATTGTGAAGTGAATCATGCTGTCATTAAGCCAGGAGGGGTCTTCAAACTTGGCAACTTTAAGACTTGTGGACTTCAACTCCCAGAATTCCTCATCTGGCTGAGGAATTCTGGGAGTTGAAGTCCACAAGTCTTAAAGTTGCCAAGTTTGAAGACCCCTGCATTAAGTGAATCCAGTTTCCCCCCCCCCCCTTCTCCCCATTGAGTTTGTCAGAAGCCAGTTGGGAAAGTCACAAATAATGATCACATTGTTGGCTCGGGAATTTTGGGAGTTGAAGTCCACAGGTTGTAAAGGGGCCATAGTCACCCACCTCTGATCTAGACTGATTTATAATTTTCTGGTTTGAAAGAAACAGCCTCATTCGGTTCTTTATTTTTACTTTATTTTTTAAAACCTGGAAGCTTGTTTTCGTAACTGGGGTTTTTGCCCCTATCGTCTGCGCTCCAGTCCAGACTTCTGCTTTTGTCTTCCTTAAAAGTAAAACAACTTGACATCTCTCACGTTGCCCATTGCTGGAGGACATAATTAAACAATTGGACAAGAGGATTTAAAGGCGTCGGGTCCTTGGTGCTCTCTGAGCTTGCTTGTTTTCGTGCAGACGTTTCATTACCCAACTAGGTAACATCATCAGTGCTAGAAGTGAATGGGGTTTGGAGGGGAGGAGAGGAGGAAGAAGAAGAGGAGGAGGAGGAGAACTGTGGGGTCCTTGGTGCTCTCTGAGCGTGCCTGTTTTCTTGCAGACATTTCATTACCCAACTAGGTAACATCATCAGTGCTAGAAGGGAATGGAGTTGAGGAGGAAGGAGAAGAGGAGGACTATGGGGTCCTTGGTGCTCTCTGAGCGTGCCTGTTTTCTTACAGACATTTCATTACCCAATTAGATAACAGCATCAGTTTGTGTAGGGCTTAAACGGTCTGTCCCAATTTGGAAAGCTTGTACCTGGACCGAGATGCCCTACGCACAGTGACTCATGCGCTCGTGACCTCCCGTTTAGACTACTGCAACGCTCTCTACATGGGGCTGCCCTTGAGGACCACTCGGAGGCTTCAGCTGGTGCAGAATGCGGCCGCACGAGTTGTGATGGGGGTTTCCCGACACTCCCATGTAACACCTCTACTCCGCGAGCTGCATTGGCTTCCGGTTGCCCTCCGGGTGAGATTCAAGGTGCTGGTGATGACCTATAAAGCCCTAAATGGCTTGGGTCCGGGATATCTGAGGGAACACCTGCTGCCAGCATCAAGTTCCCTTTGTCCAGTGCGCTCTCACAGGGAGGGCCTTCTCGGTGCCGCCGGTTAAAGATTGCCGGCGGGTAACACCCAGGGGGAGGGCCTTCTCTGTGGGTGCGCCTGCCCTCTGGAACCAGCTGCCCATGGAGCTTAGGACTGCCCCCGACCTTCGTTCATTTCGCCGGGACCTGAAGACTTGGCTCTTCGAGCTCCCCGGCCCAGGCTGAGAGTTTTTAGTTTTAATTGGGGTTTTATTCTCAGGGATTAAATTTAATTGTTTTTAATTTTTGTATCACTGTTTTAAGTACCCTGTAAACCGCCCTGAGTCCTTCGGGAAAGGGCGGTATATAAATCCAATAAATAAATAAATAAATATTAGGGGGAAGGGGAGGAAGCAAAAATTGGTTTGCTGACTGCTTTTCTCCCATACACGCTGTCTTCCACCTGCTGACTTACAGTTTGGTGCAATTAAGCAACTAAGGTGATTGGAAGGCCTTACGAAGAACAGTTACAGGGTTTGAGTATGGCCAGTCTAGAGAAAAGAAGGAGGGGTGTGTGTGACATGATATCAGTATTCCAGTATTTGAGGGGCTGCCACAAAAGAAGAAGGGGTCAGCTTATTTTCCCAAAGCACCAGAAGGCAGGACAAGAAACAACGGATGGAAACTAACCAAGGAGTAGAACATCCAAGAATTAAGGAGAAACTTCCTAACAGTGAGGACAATTAACCAGCAGAACAGCTTTGCCTTCAGACATTGTAGGTGCTCCATCGCTGGAGGCATTTAAGAAGAGAATGGATAGCCACTTGCCTGAAATGGTTAGAGCAGGGGTCTTCAAACTTGGCCCTTTTATGACTTGTGGACTTCAACACCCAGAATTCCTCAGCCAGCGTGGCTGGCTGAGGAATTCTGGGAGTTGAAGTCCACAAGTCATAAAAGGGCCAGGTTTGAAGACTCCTGGGTTAGAGGGTCTCCTGCTTGAGCAGAGGGGCTGGACTAGAAGACCTCCAAGGTCCCTTCCAGCTCTCGTCTGATCCTGATTCAATAGCTAATCCGAAGCCCTGTTGTTGGAATTTTCTTTACACGTCCCATTGCTTGAACTCACACTGGCTGGGGGGGGGGGGGTTCCCTGTTCAGACAAGCCTTCCGTAATGTTGACAAACACACTCTTTTGGTATGTGCTAATATTAGGCTCCACGTGCACACGAACATTCTCTCCTCTTCGCTCTTGCTCACCCACCCAGATCTGGAAAAGGGTGTTTCCTTTCTCTGCTCAGAGTACAGATGCTCCTGGACTTACAACAGTTTGTTACTGACCGTTCAGAGTTACAACGGCACGGGGGGGGGGGGGAAGTGACTTATGAGACCGCTTCTGGACTTTGTGCTTGAGGTGGAAAAGAATGAAAGTTTGGTTTGGGGTTTCACTGATTAGATTGATTTGTTGTTACAGTAATGGCTAGTTTTTAACTATTGTGAAAAAGTAAAAAAGTTGAGGCTTGACATTAATGCTCTATTATTCTACTGCAGCGGTCTTCAAACCCGGCCCTTTTATGACTTGTGGACTTCAACTCCCAGAATTCCTCAGCCAAGGCACGCTGCAACAGGGGAAGTCCGGTCCAAACATCTTAAAAGGATGCCAGCTGAGGAATTCTGGGAGTTCAGTCCACAGATCTTAAATCACGTTGGCTGAGGAATTTTGGGAGTTGAAAGTCCACACGTCTTAAAGTTGCCAAGTCTAAAGACCCCTGATCTAGGTGCAGGGGTGGGGAACCTTGGCTCTTTTATGACTGGTGGACTTCAACTCCCAGAATTCCTGAGCCAGCAAGGGGGAACTATGGCCCCTTCATGACTCGTGGACTTCAACTCCCAGAATTCCTGAGCCAGCATGGCTCAGCTTGGAAACCTCTCCCTTTCCCCTCAGCATGGCTGGCTTAGGAATTCTGGGAGTTGAAGTCCACGAGTCATAAAGTGGCCTAGGCCAGGGGTAGGCAACCTTGGCTCTTTTATGACTTGTGGACTTCAACTCCCAGAATTCCTGAGCCAGCATGGCTCAGCATGGAAACCTCTCCCTTTCCCCTCAGCATGGCTGGCTCAGGAATTCTGGGAATTGAAGTCCACCAGTCATAAAGCGGTCTAGGCCTAGGCCAGGGGTAGGCAACCTTGGCTCTTTTATGACTCGTGGACTTCAACTCCCAGAATTCCTCAGCTAGTGTGGCTCAGCTTGGAAACCTCTCCCTTTCCCCTCAGCATGGCTGGCTCAGGAATTCTGGGAGTTTAAGTCCACCAGTCATAAAAGAGTCAAGGTTTCCCCACCCCTGATTCTAGCGTGTTCCTGCCAGCTTAGTTGATAAGTTCCCCTTCTATTCCCTCACCTGCTTCTGTCACTCCAGCCTGGGCATCCTGTCCCCTGCACGGCCCACTTCCTGTACAGTACTTTGCAAACTAAATCAACAGCTGTTGTAAGGAAGAACTTATGAGCTGAGGTGCAGGCCGGAAAGCCCTTCTGAGGCCGGAGCCGCCGGTAGGGGGCGACAAAGAGAGACCCAGAACGCGGCCCTCTAGCGGCCGTCGCCAGCTTGCAGCCCAGATCTGCTGGATTTTCGCAGCGTTGACCGCTCGAAGATATTGCGGACTTCTGCAGGCAACGCTGGCCGGGAGATTCCGGGAGTTGGAAGTCCCCACATCTGCAAGCGTCCAAAGGCGGAGAAATTCTGTCTTCTACGCATTGCAGCCTGTTGCAGGCAACACCCCTGCTTCTTCCCCCCCGGAGCTTGCAAACACGGGGAGGGGAAGATGCTTCCCCCCCCTTCCTCAAATGCAGCCCCTCACTGCACTTTAAATGCGGGTTAGGGTGGAGAGAGAAAGAGAGAGATCCGGATTCCTGGCTCCCGTAGATGGCCAAGGGTGCTCGCTCACTCGCTCGCTTCGTGGCCGGCCAGGAGCTGTGCACGCGTCGGCTGCATGGCCTCCAGAGCACGTGAAAAAAGCCTGCCCGGCTCGGGCTGCTCCGGAGACCTGTTCACGTGTCTGCTCCGTGCCGGAGGGTTTTCCGAGAAAGCTGCGGAACACGCGGAGCCGATAAACAAGCCGAGCCTGGGGCGTGGAGAGCTGCAGAGAGAAGAAAAACATATACATATATATATTTTTCAAAAGTGTTCCTTGCAGCTGCTGGCTATTTTGTCTGTCTGATTTATTTATTTATTTTTTTAATTTTATTTTAAGACTTCGGTGGGTCGAATTCGTTGCAGTAACGTCGGCGGACTTGGGTTTCAGCGGCTTGCAAAGGCTGGTGTGTGTGTGTGGTGGGGGGGGGGAGTCGATCGCTGGGCATGCAATAAATCTATTTCATAAAAGTGGCTTGTGGATCGCTTCCTGGAACAGCACGTACAGTACTGTACACAGCCTTCCCGGTTTTAGACGCACCTTAAGAAAGAGGCTTAAATAGTCAACTGTTTGCCCAATGTCAATAATAATAATAATAATAAGAAGAAGTTGGAAGGGACCTTAGAGGTCATCTAGTCCAGCCCCCTGCTCAGGCAGGAAACCCTATACCATTTCAGACAAATGGCTGTCCAGTCTCTTCTTAAAAACTTCCAGTGTTGGAGCACTCACAGCTTCTGGACGCAGGTTGTTCCACTGGTTAATTGTTCTCACTGTCAGGAAGTTTCTCCTTAGTTCCAGGTTGCTTCTCGCCTTGGTGAGTTTCCATCTGTTGCTTCTTGTCCTTCCTTCAGGTGCTTTGGAGAATAGCTTGACTCCCTCTTCTTTGGGGCAGCCCTTGAGATATTGGAAGACTGCTGTCATGTCCCCCCTCGTCCTTCTCTTCATTAAACTAGACATACCCAATTCCAGCAGTCGTTCCTTATATGTTTTATCCTCCAGTCCCCTGATCATCTTTCTTGCTCTTCTCTGCACTCTTTCCAGAGTCTCAACATCTTTGGTCACATCTTGGTGACCAAAACTGGATGCAGTATTCCAAGTGTGGCCTTACCAAGGCCTTGTAAAGTGGTATAACACTTCACCTGATCTTGATTCTGTCCCTCTCTTAATGCAGCCTAGCACTGTGTTGGCTTTTTTGGCAGCTGCAGCACGCGGCTGGCTCACATTTAAGTGATTGTCCACTAGGACTCCGAGATCCTTCTCACAAAATATTATTTTGGGGCTATGGGGAGAAAGGAAGTTGGGAGTGTTGCAAAAACCAGGGGTCCACGGCGGCTTATGGTTAGGAGGGCTGGAACTTCTGAGGAAGCTGTTCCTTGGTCTCAGCCTTGCAGGTTGATGGCCCTATATACGGCAGTTCTCGATTTAACAACCAAAATTTTGGTTGCTAAGTGAGTTTTGCCCCCAGTTGCCAAGCATTTGAATTTTGATCACATGACCCTGGGGATGCTGCAACGATCGTAAAGTGTGAAAAAATGGTCACAAGTCCCTTTTTTCAGTGTTGTTGTAACTTGGAACAGTCATTAAACAAACTCTTGTAGGTCAAGGACTATATTATTACCGTAGTGTGTTTTTAATGCTGTTTTTAATGTGCACCACTCAAGAAAAGCTGCTTATGTCATTGTTTTCGATTTATGGTAACAGGGCTTATTCCTGTGTGACTTTTGCTTTGGGATCTGCCCGGTCTCTAGTGACGGCAATACAATTCATTTATCAGAAAATGAATCTATGATTCTCATAGGATAGGGAAGGGATACTTCTACCCTGATGGGAAATAATCCTGAGGCTAAAATGAAGACATTTCCTGACAGTAAGAGCAATTAATCAGTGGAACAACTTGCTTCCAGAAGTTGTGAATGCTCCAACACTGAGGTAGAAGTTTTTAAAGTAGAGATTGGAGATTGAAGTTTTTAAGTAGAGATTGGACAACTATTTGTCTGAAATGGTATAGGGCAGGGGTCTTCAAACTTGGCCACTTTAAGACTCGTGGACTTCAACTCCCAGAATTCCTCAGCTACGTCAGGTTTGAAGACCCCTGATCTAGGCGCAGGGGTGGGGAACCTTGGCTCTTTTATGACTCATGGACTTCAACTCCCAGAATTCCTGAGCCAGCATGGCTCAGCTTGGAAACCTCTCCCTTTCCCCTCAGCATGTCTGGCTCAGGAATTCTGGGAGTTGAAGTCCACAAGTCTTAAAGTGGCCAAGTTTGAAGACCCCTGGTACAGGGGTTGGACTAGAAGACCTCCAGGGTCCCTTCCAAGTCTATTAATCTGTTATAGCCAGATGAGAAATATACCTGAGGCTGAATTTCTATAACCTGCTGTAAAACAACAACAAATGAATTAAAACATTTTAAATAAACTTTTTTTTTTAAAAAAAGTGAATTCAATGGGGTTTGCCTTTACCGAATGCAGCTATGTATTGGTTTGTGTTGCTGGCCTAGGCAGAAGAAAAGGAAGGCGTAAATCCCTCCATTAGCATTTAAAAAGTATTCACGCTTGTGTGGCTGACTAATACTGTCACTGAGCTAAAACAGGAAGAAAAAAAACACCAGCACAACAAAGCAATCTTGACAAATGCGTACGCATGAAGACACACGTTTTTGAAGTCTTCAGCAAAACCAGAGGGCCTGAGTCAGTTATGACATCAACAAGTAACTGGCTTGTGTAAAGTGGCTAGGCCTGTTGCCGTGGCAGCGAGAAACCTTATGATGTCATTGGAGAATTCAGAGATTTTGGAAGGCAGATGATTCAGTTAAAGGACAGTCGGGTGAGGGGAGTCGTCAGGCATGGACCAGACCGAGGTGAGCAGGCTCAAGAGTGTGGTTGAGACACTAGAAAAGCTAAGCAGATTGAACCTGGTTAGTATTTGGAGAAGAGATTGCCCAGGATAGGTAGACCCAGGTAGATTGAGACTTTAAAACATCCCACCAGAAAGCAGCTTCAAACACTTGTGCATTGCTCCTAAGAAGTTAAGGTGTCCTTGAAGTCACCAAAAATGAAGCGCAGGTGTCCATGAAGTCACTAAAAATGAAGCGCAGGTGTCCATGAAGTCACTAAAAATGAAGTTAAGGTGTCCGTGAAGTCCAAAAATGAAGCGAAGGTGTCCGTGAAGTCACCAAAAATGCAGTGAAGGTGTCCATGAAGTCACTAAAAAGGAAGTTAAGGTGTCCATGAAGTCACCAAAAATGAAGTTAAGGTGTCCATGAAGTCACCAAAAATGAATTTAAGGTGTCCATGAAGTCACCAAAAATGAAGTTAAGGTGTCCATGAAGTCACCAAAAATGAAGCGAAGGTGTCCACAAAGTCACCAAAAATGAAGTTAAGGTGTCCACGAAGTCACCAAAAATGAAGTTAAGGTGTCCACAAAGTCACCAAAAATGAAGTTAAGGTGTCCATGAAGTCACCAAAAATGAAGCGCAGGTGTCCATGAAGTCACTAAAAATGAAGCGCAGGTGTCCGTGAAGTCACCAAAAATGAAGTTAAGGTGTCCGTGAAGTCCAAAAATGAAGCGAAGGTGTCCGTGAAGTCACCAAAAATGCAGTGAAGGTGTCCATGAAGTCACTAAAAATGAAGTTAAGGTGTCCATGAAGTCACCAAAAATGAAGTTAAGGTGTCCATGAAGTCACTAAAAATGAAGTTAAGGTGTCCATGAAGTCACCAAAAATGCAGTGAAGGTGTCCATGAAGTCACTAAAAATGAAGTTAAGGTGTCCATGAAGTCACCAAAAATGCAGTGAAGGTGTCCGTGAAGTCACCAAAAATGCAGTGAAGGTGTCCATGAAGTCACCAAAAATGAAGTTAAGGTGTCCACAAAGTCACCAAAAATGAAGTTAAGGTGTCCGTGAAGTCACCAAAAATGAAGCGCAGGTGTCCATGAAGTCACCAAAAATGAAGTTAAGGTGTCCGTGAAGTCACCAAAAATGAAGCGCAGGTGTCCGTGAAGTCACTAAAAATGCAGTGAAGGTGTCCGTGAAGTCACTAAAAATGAAGTTAAGGTGTGCATGAAGTCACCAAAAATGCGGTGAAGGTGTCCATGAAGTCACTAAAAATGAAGTTAAGGTGTGCATGAAGTCACCAAAAATGCGGTGAAGGTGTCCATGAAGTCACTAAAAATGAAGTTAAGGTGTCCATGAAGTCACCAAAAATGCAGTGAAGGTGTCCATGAAGTCACTAAAAATGAAGTTAAGGTGTCCACAAAGTCACCAAAAATGAAGTTAAGGTGTCCACGAAGTCACCAAAAATGAAGCGCAGGTGTCCATGAAGTCACTAAAAATGAAGTTAAGGTGTCCGTGAAGTCACCAAAAATGAAGTTAAGGTGTCCATGAAGTCACCAAAAATGCAGTGAAGGTGTCCATGAAGTCACTAAAAATGAAGTTAAGGTGTCCACAAAGTCACCAAAAATGAAGTTAAGGTGTCCACGAAGTCACCAAAAATGAAGCGCAGGTGTCCATGAAGTCACTAAAAATGAAGTTAAGGTGTCCATGAAGTCACCAAAAATGAAGTTAAGGTGTCCATGAAGTCACTAAAAATGAAGTTAAGGTGTCCATGAAGTCACCAAAAATGCAGTGAAGGTGTCCATGAAGTCACTAAAAATGAAGTTAAGGTGTCCATGAAGTCACCAAAAATGAAGTGAAGGTGTCCGTGAAGTCACCAAAAATGCAGTGAAGGTGTCCATGAAGTCACCAAAAATGAAGTTAAGGTGTCCACAAAGTCACCAAAAATGAAGTTAAGGTGTCCACGAAGTCACCAAAAATGAAGCGCAGGTGTCCATGAAGTCACTAAAAATGAAGTTAAGGTGTCCGTGAAGTCACCAAAAATGAAGCACAGGTGTCCATGAAGTCACCAAAAATGAAGTTAAGGTGTCCGTGAAGTCACCAAAAATGAAGCGCAGGTGTCCGTGAAGTCACTAAAAATGCAGTGAAGGTGTCCATGAAGTCACTAAAAATGAAGTTAAGGTGTGCATGAAGTCACCAAAAATGCGGTGAAGGTGTCCATGAAGTCACTAAAAATGAAGTTAAGGTGTGCATGAAGTCACCAAAAATGCGGTGAAGGTGTCCATGAAGTCACTAAAAAGGAAGTTAAGGTGTCCATGAAGTCACCAAAAATGCAGTGAAGGTGTCCATGAAGTCACTAAAAATGAAGTTAAGGTGTCCGTGAAGTCACCAAAAATGCAGTGAAGGTGTCCATGAAGTCACCAAAAATGAAGCGAAGGTGTCCACGAAGTCACCAAAAATGTAGTGAAGGTGTCCATGAAGTCACCAAAAATGAAGCGCAGGTGTCCACGATGTCAGCAAAAATGTAGTGAAGGTGTCCACGAAGTCACCAAAAATGAAGTTAAGGTGTCCATGAAGTCACCAAAAATGAAGCGCAGGTGTCCATGAAGTCACTAAAAATGAAGCGCAGGTGTCCATGAAGTCACCAAAAATGAAGTTAAGGTGTCCGTGAAGTCCAAAAATGAAGCGAAGGTGTCCGTGAAGTCACCAAAAATGCAGTGAAGGTGTCCATGAAGTCACTAAAAATGAAGTTAAGGTGTCCATGAAGTCACCAAAAATGCAGTGAAGGTGTCCATGAAGTTACCAAAAACGAAGTGAAGGTGTCCACAAAGTCACCAAAAATGTAGTGAAGGTGTCCATGAAGTCACCAAAAATGAAGCGCAGGTGTCCACGAAGTCACCAAAAATGAAATTAAGGTGTCCATGAAGTCACCAAAAATGAAATTAAGGTGTCCACAAAGTCACCAAACGTTGGCCACAAACGTAAGGAAGTCTTGTCTGTGGAGATTCTCAATCACAGTTGTTCCAAAGGTGCTTTTCCAAAAGGCAGCTGGACTTTCCTGGTTGTTGTTTTTTCTTTGAAAATGTTTCTTTTCTCATCCAAGAGGCTTCTTCAGTTCTAAAGAAATAGGGGGTAAAAGAGGCCATTTATGTTAACACTGAACATCCCTCTCTCAACAGAGGGGGAGGGGGACACCGCCTCTCTGAGCTTGGCTGTTCTCTCGCTGACATTTCGTTACCCAACTAAGTAACGTCATCAGTGGTGGTAGGGAATGGGACTTGCTCTCGTTTTGTATTCCAGTGGCTTGATGGGAGTAAACTCGGTGGATTGCTGGTTGAGCTGTTTACTCTTAGCTTGTTTGACAGCTCCTTGATTTGGCCATTGTTTATTTCTTGATGGTGAGGTTAATCTTGGAATTCCTCTCTGCTCATCTGGGAGCTGATTGCTGATGGTTAACAGCTGAACAGGGTTTTAAGATTGATTTCCTAGGGATGACCAACACTTAATACAATTCTAAATGTTATTTCAAAACACAATCGGAGAAGGAAGAAGTAATGCAAAGGGTGTTCCATCAGCAGTTGCATTGTTCCAAAAAAAAAAGAGGAAGGAAGACAATCATCAAAGCTCTTTAGCTACAGGAAGCTTTCAAAACTGGGTGCTCGGGGTTTCTAGTTCTCAGCCCTATGGAATACTATCTACTTTTCCTTCCGATGGACTGGAAATGCACAAGAGCACCCAGTAGGGCTTAGATTGCACTGTTTTTGGCTGCACGTTGCATTTTTTTGACCAGTGAATACCCCTGGGGCCTGGGTTAATCATATAATTAACCATAGTTGGAAGGGAATTAAGGAGAGAGGTACGATATGGATTTTATAGGACAGGCGCGTGCTTTCTATAGCAGGATGCGATCCGAATTTTAAGCGGACACAAACAATGTTCCATTTTTCCTCTGTGTGACGATTTTTCTCCTGGTTTCCTTGTTCCTCTCCCCTTCCCACACATAACCCCTTCCCCCAAGTGATTTTTTTCTGGAAGATTACTCATTCCTTGAAACTGTAGTGGGATTTCCAGCACCAAAATTATACGGTTGAGTCCATTTGAGTGTCTCTATTCTGACTCAGTAACAAAAGAGGTCCGGGTGTAATATGTAGCTTGGCCCACACAGATTCATAAACGTGGAACGCCCTTGCTTGTTATTTTATGGCACTGGTACTCCTCAACTTACAACCACAACAGAGCCCAAATTTTCCATTGCTGAGCAAGACATTCCATTGCGAAGTGAGTCTAAACCAATTTGACAACCTTTCCTCCACTCACCCCTCAATTGTTAAGCAAAGCACTGCAGTTGTTAAACGCACCGCAAGGTCCTTAAGTGAATTGAGTTGCCCTGGTTGACTTGGCTTGCTGGAAGGTCCCAAGTGGCAATCACGTGATTCCAGCATAAATACGTGCTGGTTGGCTAGCCCTCAATTTTGATCGCACGACCGTGGGGGTGCTGCAACAGTTGTGTGAGTCCCTTTTTGTAAAATGCCGTTGTAAGTTCAAATGGCCACTAAACAGATGTTTGCAATTCGAGGAATACCTCCTCTTGTGTGCAAAAAATTCCTTTCTGGAAAACTCGGGAAAAATATTTTTTTGGCAGTAGGAGATACAAATCCTGACAATCTAGGGAAATGCTAATCCCCAATTTACTAGCCTCTCTTTAGCTCATCCCTAGAGCCAAAACAGCTATGGGGCAGAGAATTAGGGAGCTGTTTCTGGCCCCATAGGCTCTTTCCTTCCTATTATTTTGAAATAATAGGAAATATTTGTAGCTTGGCTTTCAGATTTTGGCTGTGGTTTGTTCTCCAAGCTTGTTTTAATATATACTAGTGGCCAAAATTGTGGAATCCTTTTGGGAAAAGTGTATTTTTGAGGTTTGATTGGCTAATAACACCACTTTTTTTTTTGGAGTAGTACGATAAAATTATGTATCAACGGAAAGATAATTTAATCAAGAATGTAATGCAACATAGTTTGTTCAATTATGTGCACTGTATTCTATGAAAAGTTATAGCCAAAGAACCAGAAAAAGGACACGCAACTTGCTTAGGTTGGTATCAGGTAGCTTTCCTTCATCGGATTGTAGCCAATGAGCACGAGTGTTTAGAGAGCCAATCGGGTGTCATCTTGCTTTGGCAATGAGCCAATCACGTTACAGTAGGATTCAGTTATCGACGTCGCGTATTGAAGCTGAGAGGAGGACATTTGCCAGTGTGTTACGTGGTTGGGTTTTTTTTTGTGTTCTTTCATTTAGTGAGCTTGTGAAACGTAATAAAATTAAAGTAATGGTGCAAAGAGTTGACTGGTTGCCCAGAAAGCGATGTAAAATAGTATTATTAAGTGAACAAGGCTGCAGTTATAAAGAAATGAGAAGAAAAATGGGTGGAAACTTAACCAAAGGTGGCATCTCTACTGTACACTTTTCCCAAAAGGTTTCCACAATTTTGGCCACTACTGTACATAGCAATATGTGAGAAACCAGCCCATTGGAAGCGCCAATCAACAAGAGGACCAATCAGCTGCTGGGAATTCAAACAACTGATCACCCTGGCACACGAGACGCTTATGAGCTAAAGAGAATAGGACCACCAAATCCTGCTGATGGGGTTACCTAGTTTGGTAACGAAATGTTCAGGAACTACTGTATTACAAATTACAAATTTGGAGAACAAGGTTTCCACAATTTTGGCCACTACTGTACATAGCAATATGTGAGAAACCAGCCCATTGGAAGCGCCAATCAACAAGAGGACCAATCAGCTGCTGGGAATTCAAACAACTGATCACCCTGATCACCCTGGCACACTAGTCCAACCCCCTGTTTGAGCAGGGGGTTGGACTAGAAGACCTCCAAGGTCCCTTCCAAGTCTATTATTCTGTTAAACGAGCCACCGCCAAAATCTTTCCTTGCTTCTCCGCTTGAGAGCTGTTGTCAAGTTTTTGCAGAATTGCCCAGCCGGAGAAAAGAACAAAGCCTGTGTTAAGCATTTGGCAGGTCTCCACTAAGTCAGGAGCTTTGGAAATCTTCCTGAATGTTCCGTTCTGGGACTAGACGTAAGGGAAGCTTTTTTTTTCTTTTTTTACACTCTCCTTCAATGTCGACACCTCCAGTTGTCAGATTCTTGCAGACAAGGATGCAGAGTAGAGCCATTGACTCCTGCAAGATGACCCCCTTCCCTGCCTCAGGCACCCACAACGCTGCCGCTAAGCTTGTGTAAATGCAACGCAACGTTGAGCTAGCGTCAGCTTTTTTCTGCACACGGATAAATGCCCTTTCCCAGCATGGAATGTTGCTGGAGAAGCAAAAAGTTTTGACTTTTTTGCAGGTCTGAGAAAATTTTAAAGAAAAGGCGCTCGGCGCTTCCCACCTTCCAGCTCTGATTTCGATGCCATGGCAGAGTGGCCCAAAAGGAGCCGGAATGTGGGGCAAGAAAGTCCCAGCCTACCCCCATAATATTGTCCAAAGGAGGAGAAATGAGCCCCCTCTTTAATTCTTATCCTGCACTGCTCTTATTATGCTGCGCTGATGATGTTACCTGCTGTGGTAAAGAGACGTCTGTGAGAAAACAGCCAAGCTCAGAAAGCAAACCATGCTCCCTTCTAGCACTGATGATGTTACCTAGCTGGGTAATGAAATGTCTGCAAGACAACAAGCAAGGTCAGAGAGCACCAAGGACCCCACAGTCCTCCTCCTCCTCCTCCTCTCCACAAACCCCTGTCCCTTTTAACACTGATGATATTACCTAGTTTGGTAATGAAATGTCTGCAAGAAAACGACCAAGCTCGGAGAGCACCAAAGAAGAACCCACAGTTCTCCTCCTCCTCCTCCTCCTCCTCCTCCTCCTCCTCCTCCTCCTCTCCACAAACCCCTGTCCCTTCTAGCACTGATGATGTTACCTAGTTGGGTAATGAAATGTCTGCAAGACAACAAGCAAGCTCGGAGAGCACCCCACTCCCTTTTAGCATTGATGATGTTGCCTACTTGGTTAATGAGATGTCTGCAAGACAACAACAACCAAACTCAGAGGGATCCCACTCTTTTCTAGCACACATAATGTTACCTAGTTTGGTAATGAAATGTCTGCAAGAAAGCCACCAAGCTCAAAGAGCACCAATGACCCCGAAGTATTCTTCTTAGAACTCGCAGCTAACGGGGCAGGAAAGAGACCCAGCTTTGCACAGCCACCAAACACGGTTTAGCGTGGTCAATTCTCAGATATTGGCCAAAAAAGACAAGCCTTGATCAGCTGCTGCTTTCCCCAAATCACAATCTCCCGATTTTCAACGTGGCTTATTAAAGCAGCAGCTCAAAGCAATACTCAAGGGGTTGGTCAGCAAATTCTCTACATTTTATGGATGGGGAAATTGGATGGGTTTTCCGAGCAGGAGGGAGAGATGGAAGGACTCGGATTTCCCTTTCGCTTGCCCTTAAACCATAAGCAGACCAACTTCCCAGCCCTGGGAGACAAAGCTTTTGAAATGTGGTTGTTCCGTGAATATTATACAAAAGGTCACGGCAAGGTTGAGACCCTGGAAACGGTGCAGAGAAGAGCAACAAAGATGATCAGAGGACTGGAGGCTAAAACATGCGAAGAATGGCTGCAGGGATTGGGTATGTCTAGTTCAGGGTAAGGCAACCTTGGCTCTTTTATGACTCGTGGACTTTAACTCTCAGAATTCCTGAGCCAGCCATGCTTAGGGGAAAGGGAGAGGTTTCCAAGCTGAGCCATGCTGGCTCAGGAATTCTGCGAATTGAAATCCCCGAGTCATAAAAGAGCCAAGGTTGCCTATTCCTGGCCTAGGCCTAGGCCGTTTTATGACTCGTGGACTTCAACTCCCAGAATTCCTGAGCCAGCCATGCTGAGGGGGGAAGGGAGAGGTTTCCAAGCTGAGCCACGCTGGCTCAGGAATTCTGGGAGTTGAAGTGCACAAGTCATGAAGGGGCCATAGTTCCCTCATGCTAGCTCAGGAATTCTGGGAGTTGAAGTCCCCAAGTCCTGAAGGGGCCATAGTTCCCCCATGCTGGCTCAGGAATTCTGGGAGTTGAAATCCACAAGTCATGAAGGGGCCATAGTTCCCTCATGTTGGCTCAGGAATTCTGGGAGCTGAAGTCCACAAGTCACAAAAGAGCCAAGGTTGCCTACTCCTGGCCTAGGCCTAGGCCGCTTTATGACTCGTGGACTTCAACTCCCAGAATTCCTGAGCCAGCCATGCTGAGGGGAAAGGGAGAGGTTTCCAAGCTGAGCCATGCTGGGTCAGGAATTCTAGGAGTTGAAGTCCACGAGTCATAAAAGAGCCAAGGTTGCCTATCCCAGGTCTAGTTTAATGAAGAGAAGGACCCAGTATTTGATCATTTTTGGTGACCTGACAAGCCAAGCCAACGGGGAACAAGCCAGACTTACTTAACAACCAGGTTTCTAACTTACCAACTGCACTAATTCACTTAACCACTGCCGTAAAAATGGGGCAAAGCTCACTTAATAAATATCCCACTTAACGACACAAATATTGGGCTGTGGTTATAATTCAAGGACTACCTGTATTTCAACTCAGGGGTTCATTGGGTTTTTTTTTCCCCAGGAGGGAATCTCCTTGTAGGGCAGGCCAGAAGGCTGACTCAGATTCTGATTTGAAACAAGTGACAAATCTGGGTGAAACCTGGGACAAATGAAACTTGGATTCACGCTGAACACAGCTAATGCTTTGGCAGAAGTCCCAGGAAGCTGTTGGCCAAGGTACCAGCCTAAGGTGCCCTTTGCGCCGGCTGGTAGAGACATCTCTATAGGTGTAAGACTTGCACTAAACAAACTGGTTGCATGGAGCAAATATCTTTATTTGTTGTTGTTAGTTGCGAAGTCGTGTCCGACCCATTGCGACCCCATGGACAACGTTCCTCCAGGCCTTCCTGTCCTCTACCATCTTCCGGAGTCCATTTAAGCTCACGCCTACTGCTTCAGTGACTCCATCCAGCCACCTCCTTCTCTGTCATCCCCTTCTTCTCTTGCCCTCCATCTTTCCCAGCATTCGGCTCTTCTCCAGTGAGTCCTTCCTTCTCATTAGGTGGCCAAAGCATTTGAGTTTCCACTTCAGGATCTGGCCTTCTAAAGAGCAGTCAGGGTTGATCACCTCTAGGACTGACCGGTTTGATCGCCTTGCAGTCCGAGGGACTCGCAGGAGTCTTCTCCAGCACCAGAGTTCAAAGGCCTCAATTCTTTGGCGCTCAGCCTTTCTTATGCTCCAACTTTCACAGCCACACATTGCAACTGGGAAGACCATAGCCTTGACTATACGCACTTTTGTTGGCAGGGTGATGTCTCTGCTTTAATATCTTTATAAATAATAATAATAAAAAAAACTGTGCTTGTTAATTAAACTGAGAAAAGAGGTCAAAGAGCTTATCTCCCTTTTTAGAAAAGGGCCAGGAAGCTACAAGTGGTCCTGGAGTTACAACGGTAAGAGAACTTACCCAGGATGGTTGTAGGTCGTGAAGGTGGTATAAAGCATGCCGATCACGGGACTGACCTGATTTTAGGATCTTTTTTGCAATGATTGTTAAGCAAAGACCTTCGCCACTAAGCGAACCCCGTGGTTCGCGATGGGCCTGGTTTTGCCCCCCAAAACAGAAGTACGTTTTCAGCAAAACCGTGGCAAAATTGGGCACGGACTCAATAACCACCTTGCTTGGCCACGGGAATCCTGATCCCAGTTGCTGCCGTAAGTCGAGGACTGCCTGTAGAGAAATCCACTCGAAAATACCCCTTGAATGAGAATAACCATAATTGCTTGTGGCCGGGTGCATTTCAGATGCCCAGCAACACACCAGCCAGCGCCAGTTAGGGCTAAACTGTTTTTCACCTCCTGCGTCTATCAACTTCCTCCTAAATTTAGCTCCGGGGTGTACAAATTACATGTTATTCCAGCAGAGTCTCTTCATTTAGCAGACTCTCCTCTTTCTTTTTTGAGCTGAGCCCCCAATTCTGGTTTTTCTGAGTTTAATTGTGCCAGATATTTAAGGCTGGCCTGGTGCTGTAAAAACTTTGTTTACAGGGTGATTTCCCAGCTGCAAACAACAGATATTTCCTCATTGCAGCAAAAATATTTATGCTTAAGGAGACAAGGTGTCTCATAGGGGTGATGCTCCCGTTTCCAGGAATTGGGTTTCCTACACATTTCCTGATCAGCATTCCAAATACAGATGGCCCTTGGCTTACAAGAGTTCACTTGGAGACCGTTCGAAGTTACAAGGGCACTGAAAAAGTGACTTAGGACCTTTTCCAACACACACGGCCATTGCAGCGTCCCTAGAGTCATGTGATCAAAATTTGGACGCTTGGCAACTGGCATGTACTTACAACAGTTGCAATGTCCTGGGGTTGTGCGATCCCCTTTTGTGACCTCTGGACAAACAAAACTGCAGTGATTTGCTTAACAGCGGTGACGAGGAAGGTCGTAAAACGGGTCAAGCCCATTTAATGGCTATCTCAGCAAGGGAAACGTTGGGCTCTGCTTGTGCTCTGCTTCCAACAGAACATCTTTACATTTTTGTTCTTAATTGATTTTCTGGGCATTAGCGAGTTGTCGTTTCCCTCCTAATTGCTAAGATTTCTACAGATACTTAAAAACAAGTCACATTTCTCTTTCTCTCCTTCCAATCTGCTTGTTGTCTTCTGCCTCGTCCTGGACTTTTTTTTTTTTCAGCTCTGTGGCGACTTTTTCCTTTTTTGCAGCCCAAGGCTATTCAGAAACCCGGGATTTTTGGCACTTTCCCTGCCTCGTACCAGGCAATTTCATAAAAGAAATCCAGCCCGGGTGACCTTCACATCTTATCGTTTCATTATCTTCTCCGTGAAGGTGAAAGAACGATTTTAAGGATCGTGTCCAAGTCAACCAGGCTGGGGGCAACTGTGAGCCAGGACCCAAATTGCCGCATCAAAAACCCTTTTCAGCTTTTCATTCTCCCATCGGCGTCAGCTGCTTTTGAGGGCTTTGCAAAGCAAACTTGGAACGAGCAGAGGTTTGGCCCTCTGCTTTTCATGACAGTCTGTAGGCATTGGGCAAGGCTCAACATCCAGCCCTTGTAGGAATCTCAACCGTATGGAGCGTATTTTCAGACGGGGTCTCCGAAAAACAAATTATGAAGCTTCATGAACTTCCCCTGAAAGAGCAGGTTTGAAGTTTAGGAAGTCTTTTTAACAGAACAGAATGTTCCAAGAGAATAACAGAATTGGAAGGGACCTTGGAGATCTTCTAGTCCAGACATGTCAAACACAAGGCCTGGGGGCCGGATCCGGCCCGCGAAGTGGTTTCATGTGGCCCGCAAAGCCATCCTGGAAACAGTGAGGGAACAGCCCCCGCTGCCTTGGCCCTGGCCCAGAGACCCTCCTCCTGCCAGAGACCCTCAGATCTGTCCCACTCCTGCCCAGGCCCCCATAGGCACCCTTGATGCGAACGATGTAGAGCTGGCCACGCCCACCCAGTAGGCCATACGCACTCTAGCCACGCCCACCCAGTAGGCCACGCCCACCCAGGCCACACTCAGCCAGCCCCCTGAGGGCAACCGCAATGCTGATGCGGCCCTCAATGAAATTGAGTTTGACACCCCTGTTCTAGTCCAACCCCCTGCTCAAGCATGTACCATTTTAGACAAATGCTTGTCCCATCTCTTCTTGAAAACTTCCAGTGTTGGAGCACCCACAACTTCTGGAGGCAAAACCATTCCTCTGGTTGATTGTTCTGTCAGGAAATTTCTCCTTAATTCCAGGTTGCTTCTCTCTTTGATGAGTTTCCATCCGTTGCTTCTTGTCCTGCCTTCAGGCGCTTCGGGGCAATAGCTTGACTCCCTCTTCTTTGGGGCAGCCCCTGAGATATTGGAAGACTGTTATCATGTCACCTCTAGTTCTTTTCACTACACTAGACACACCCAATTCCTGCAATCGTTCTTCATATGTTTTAGCTTCCAGCCCCCTAATCATCTCTGTTGCTCTTCTCTGCCCTCTTTCTAGAATCTCAGCATCTTTTTTTGTATCATGGCCACCAAAACTGGATGCAGTGTTCCAAGTGTGGTCTTACCAAGGCAATATAGAATGGTACTAACATGTCACATGATCGTGATTCTATCCCTTTGTTAATGCAACCTAAGACTGTGTTGGCTTTTTTGGCAGCTGCAGCACATGGCTGGCTCCTATTTAAGTGCACTGCAACATGCTCAACGTAGAATAGAGAAGAGCAAGGCTGGAAGGGACCCTTGACTTTGCTTGTCAGAAGGTCCCAGAGGGGGATCACATGATCCCGGGACACTGCAACCATCATACAGATGAGTCAGTTGCCAAGCATCACCGTGGAGATGCTGCAACTTTCGTAAGTGTGAAAAATAGTCATGTCGCTTTTTTTCTGCGCCGTTGTAACTTTGAACCGTCCGCGAACAAATGGTCGTTAAGTCAAGGACTACCTGTGTGAAAAAACGAAAGGGATCTTTCCTGCTTTTAAACTCTTCTCGTCCAAACTCTTGCTCTTTCTGATCGTCCTGGAAAGCCTTTCAATATTTGGAGTGAAAAAAAGCTAGACTCCTTCCTCATGCAATTCGGGAGACGATCCACGGCTTCTATTCACATGTCAATGTGGATAAATGAATAATCCACGCCTGCCTCTGGAATTAATCAGCTGAAATCTCACGCGTTCCCTCAACCGAGCATCTGTATTAAGGACGATTCCCTCTTTAACATGCCTGCTGCAAAATCAGAAAGGGACAAAACGCCTTTAAGATTCATCCCACATTTAGAGCTGCTGGATTTGTTTGTTTGTTTTAAACGAATTAAATAGGGAGACTTTTGTTCCTCAAAAACATATTCCTTGGGGTGCTTCCTTGTTCAGATACTGTTGGCAACCTGCATTCAGTTTTTGAGCCTATTTTTCTCAAGCCTGTCAGCTCCATAGCTCTTGGAATGGAAATCTGTTTTTTTTTCTTTTCCCCATATTCTTCTGCCAGCTGATCGAGATACAGAGAGTTCTGTGCAGTTTGATATTCTGGGTTGTTTTTCCCCCCCAAAAAGAATCTGGGTTGCCTGCCAGGGTGAAATGGGACTTCTGTGGAGTGGCTGAATCACACAACTGTCCCTTTGCAGTCCACAGTTACATAACCGCTTACCCAGTTTCATGAAAGACCCAATAGCTACATTTGCACAACCTGTGAAGCCGTGTGTGTGTTTGTGTGTGTGTGTGTGTGTGTGTGTGTGCTGCCTTTGTGCAGGAGTGGGCAGTTATTCCCTCTTTACGACCTGTGGACTTCAACTCCCAGAATTCCTGAGCCAGCCATGTTTAGTGACCAGTTGTTTAGTGACTCTTCAAATTTATGACAGACCTGGGGGCGAGGAATCTTTACAACCTGGTTCTTAAGTTCCAACAGCCACACACACACACACACACACACACACACACACACACACACACACCCATGGTCATGTGACTGCTTGTTGGGTGCTTGGCAACTAACCCACATTTACAGCCACTTGGTTTGTCTTGCAGTCATGTGACTGCGGCTCATGGCGTCGCTTTTTGCGACCTTCTGACAAGCAAAGTCAATCACTTAAACCATGTTTCTAACTTCACAACTGCAGTGGCAAGAAAGGTCGTAAAATGGGACAAAACTCACTTAACAATTGTCTTGCTCAGCAATGGAAATTTTGGGCTGTGGTTGTAAGTCGAGGACCTCCAATTTCCGAGTTTGGAAATAAATTGATGATGTTCTTAAGAGACCTTGATCAGATAGATGGCCAAGGCTGAAACTTGACTGAATTCATCCCTCTCTTTTAAAAAATAAGTAAAAAAATAAGCATTTAGAGCAGGGGTCTTCAAACTTGGCCCTTTGCTGGCTGAGGAATTCTGGGAGTTGAAGTCCACAAGTCATAAAAAGGCCAAGTCTGAAGACCCCTGATTTAGAGTTTGGGTCAGTGATAATTGCTAGGTGGATCCATACAGCATGCTAGCCTAGGTTCAAATGAGATTGGCTCTTTTGTGGCTGAGAATATGGTGGGAATTCAATCATGGCTTAGCCTGAAGTCATGCAGTATTAATCCTATTAAGGCAGGGGTCCCCAACCCCTGGTCCGTGGACTGGTACTGGGCCACGGCATGCCAGCAACCGGTGCACACAAAGAAGCAAAGCCCCATCTGTGGGATGGAGGCAGCACACAAAACTCTCTGGTCTGTGGAAAAACCTTTGTCCACAGAACTGGTCCCTGGTGCCCCATGGGATGGGGACCTCTGTATTAAGCCACCATGCCTGTCTTAAAGGATGCCAGCTGGGGAATTCTGAGAGTGGAGTCCACAGGTCTTAAATCATGCTGGCTGGGGAATTCTGGGAGCTGAAGTCCACCCATCTTAAAGGATACAAGCTGGGGAATTCTGGGAATTGAAGTCTGCACATCTTAAAGTTGCCAAGATTGAGAAACCCAGAGCTAGCTTAACTCTGTGCCCTGCCTTGACTTCCCCCTGCCTCAAGTCCACGGATATTCTTTCCCTCAGGACGTGCAGTGCAAAATGAAACTGCTTTTTTTCTCTTCCGTTGCAGCATTTACCTTAAATGACACAATTAGCGGGTAGGACCCACACAGAGTGACAGCCTCTTGCCGTGTGAGTGAGAGTCATCGAGGGGAACTTCCCTTGGAGGAAATGAACTAATCAAAGACCTGGGGGCAAAACGGGGTCAAAAGAAGATGGCTCAGCTCCTTCTCGCTGATCTCAAAGAGACAGAATAACAGAGCTGGAAGGGACCCTTGGAGGTCATCTAGTCCAACCCCCTGCTCAGGCAGGAAACCCTATACCCATTTCAGACAAATGGCTGTCCAGTCTCTTCTTAAAAACTTCCAGTGTTGGAGCATTCACAGCTTCTGGAGGCAGGTTGTTCCACTGGTTAATTGTTCTCACTGTCAGGAAGTTCCTCCTTAGTTCTAGGTTGCTTCTCTCCTTGACTAGTTTCCGTCCGTTGCTTCTTGTCCTGCCTTCAGGTCCTTTGGAGAATAGGTGGACCCCCTCTTCATTGTGGCAACCCCTTCTTTTCATTAAACTAGCCATACCCAATTTCTCCAACCGTTCTTCATATGTTTTAGCCTCCAGTCCCCTAATCGTCTCCTTTCAGATGGATCCTAAGCTCCATCCCCATCTATATATACTTTTCTTTGTGTGTGTGGGGGGGGGGAGTGTCACTTCACAGAGGTGTCAATGCTTTTGGTCTCTGCTCCCTCAACCCCCATTTCATTTTGTGTAAATCTGTTTCCAGGAAAGAGATGGTTGTTTAACAAAAAAAACCAACCAGATTATTTCTAAAAGCTTGCAGTTTCTTGGTTTAAAAGCCCCTGAAAAGTCGCCTCAGTGTCCTGATCTGTGCTGCCATTGAAGGTGGAGATGTTTTGCCCCCTTTTTCCATTCTGTCTGCGTTCACACAACGCTCTAGAGCAGAGGTCTACCAACTTGTCGACTTTCAGACTTGCGGACTTCAACTCCCAGAATTCCCCAGCCAGCATGACTGGGTGAGGAGTTCTGGGAGTTGAAGTCTACAGGTCGTAAAGTTGTCATAGTTGCCCAGCCTTGCCTTTTTTAGACGATCTTTAGGGCTGAAAAAAATGTAGGTTAGGTTCCGGAAATCTCAATTCTCACTGACCCTCCAGAAAAATCATCTCTGAGCTTTTAAAAAATCCTAACGCGCTGAAATCATCGTAGAGTTTTTATGGACAGGAAGCAGTTTGAATATTGACTAATCGACGGGCAATTCAAATTCCACCGACAGGAAACCTTGCCCCTTACAGCACTGAATCAAGCTCGTGGGATATACTGTGGGGAAAACCCTTTTTCAGCCACTCAGTCTAACTGTTCAGCACAATCATCCAACTGATCGTTTAAAAATGGCATTTCCAGTAATAAGGAACTCAACAACTCACTCGGGCCTCAGTTGAACTGTTCCTATTGTTAAAGACGTTTCTCCTGAATTTTCTTGGAATTTTCCTTCCTGGACCTTAGAACAATTATTCCACCAGAGAACAGGTTTTCACTGGTGTCATGTCCTTTGCTAAAAAAAATAAAATAAAAAATAAATTAATATCTTATCCTCTGTCCCAAAGGTGCTTTTTCACGAGGCAACTGGACTTTTTTTCTTTGAAGACGTTTTGCTTCTCACCCAAGAAGCTTCTTCAGCTCTTATCCTACGTCCTTCAATCAAGTGAAGTTCTAATACCACTTTACAATGCTTTGGTAAGGCCACACCTGGAATACTGCATCCAGTTTTGGTCACCACGATGTAAAAAAGATGTCGAGACTCTAGAAAGGGTACAGAGAAGAGCAACCAAGATGATTGGGGGACTGGAGGCTAAAACATATAGGGAACGGTTGCTGGAATTGTGTATGTGTAGTTTAATGAAGAGAAGGGTGAGGGGTGACATGATAGCAGTCTTCTAATGCCTCAGGGGCTGCCCCAAAGAAGAGGGAGTCAAGCTATTCTCCAAAGCGCCTGAAGGCAGGACAAGAAGCAATGGATGGAAACTAACCAAGGAGAGAAGCAACCTAGAACTAAGAAGAAACTTCCTGACAGTTAGAACAATTAATCAGTGGAACAACCTGCCTCCAGAAGCTGTGAATGCTCCAACAATGGAAGTTTTTAAGAAGAGTCTGGAGAGCCAGTTGTCTGAAATGGTATAGGGTTTCCTGCCTGAGCAGGGGGTTGGACTAGATGACCTCCAAGGTCCCTTCCAACTTTATATTATTATTATTATTATCATTATCATTATTATTATTATTATTATTATTATTATTATTATTATTATTATTATTATTATTATCTTTTCTCAAGCTAAAAGGCTCTCCGTTTCCTTGATTTCAACCGGTAAGAGTTTTGTTGTCTTTTCTGCTTGCTTCTTCAACCGTGGTGCCCAAAACTGCCCTCAGACTGAGTTTCAAACTGGTGCTTTCATGTAACAAGATAACTGAATAACAGAACGGGAAGGAACCTTGGAAGTCTTCTAATTTTCTAGTCCAGCCCCCTGCTCAAGCAGAAAACCCTATTTGCTATTTCAGATATCCTAATACAGGGCTCTTCAAACTTGGCCCTTTTATGACTTGTGGGCTTCAACTCCCAGAATTTCCTCAGCCAGCGTGCCTGGCTGAGGAATTCCGGGAGTTGAAGTCCACAAGTCATAAAAGGGCCAAGTTTGAAGACCCCTGTCCTAATACCTTCAGTGTTGGAGCACTCACAACTTCTGGAGGCAAGCCGTTCCACTGATAAATTGTTCTAACTAACAAGACATTTCTAAGTTGTTTCTCTCCTTGATTAGTTTCCATCCATGACCTTTTGTCCTGTCCTCAAGTGCTTTGGAGAATAGGTTGACTCCCTCTCCTTTGTGGCAGTCTCTTAGACATTAAGGTAAAGGTAAAGGTTCCCCCGCACATGCGTGCTAGTCGTTTCCGACTCTAGGGACCGGTGCTCATCTCCGTTTCTCCGGTGCTCATCTCCGAGCCAGCGCTTGTCCGAGGACGTCTCCGTGGTCATGTGGCCGGCATGACTAGATGCCAAAGGCGCACGGAACGCTGTTACCTTCCCACCGGAGTGGTCCCTATTTTTCTACTTGCGTTTTTTACGTGCTTTCGAACTGCTAGGTTGGCAGAAGCTGGGACGAGTAACAGGCGCTCACTCTGCTACGCGGCACTCGGGATTCGACCCGCCAAACTGCCGACCTTCCGATCGACAAGTTCAGCGTCCTAACCCACTGAGCCACCGCGTCCCTTCGTTAGACATTGGAAGGCTGCTATCATGTCACCCCCTAGTCCTTCTCTTCATTAAACTGGACATACCCAATTCCAGCAACCGTTCTTCATATCTTTTAGCCTCCAGTCCCCTAAACATCTTTGTTGCTCTTCTCTGCACTCTTTCTAGTGTCTCAACATCTTTTTTATATCATGGTGACCAATACTGGATGCAGCATTCCAGGTGTGGCCTTAACCAAGGCTCTTTTTTGCATCCCATTATGAACTTGCAATTGTCTTAAACTGTGAAAAATGATCATAAGTCCCTTTTTCAGTGCCATTATAACTTTCAACCGTCAGTAAGTGAACTGTTGTAAGTTGAGGATTACCCGTACTAAGTTGGGCTGGAAGAGGGTGACTGGCCTCAGGTCACACCCAGTGGGCTTCTACGATTAAGGTGGACTCAAATCTTGGATCTTCCTGGTCTGGTCCAACAACATAATTTCCTCACATGGAAGCTTTCTGATAAACACAACCCAAAGTTTGCACAACAGTAGGTCACGAGGTCTCAAATGGCAAGGGGCCAAATATTGTTCTGCAGTTGATTTTATCCATTGTTTGCAATGTACACAGTACTAGCGTTAATTGCTGTTTTACCCAACTCAAATGGGTAAGTGCTATTTAACTTTATATGGAGATCTTTCATCATGGAGGTCACGGTTGCCCCAAAGGTGCTTTTTTTTCAGGAGGCAACTGGACTTCTTTGTTTTTCTTTGAAGACGTTTCGCTTCTCATCCAAGAAGCTTCTTCAGCTCTGATTGGATGGTGGGGAATGGAAGGATTTATACTCCTTGTAGACAGCTGGTCATTTGCCTTCTTTTAGAGGGTCATTGAGGCTGCAGGATGTTTGCTGCCCTGTGTCCCTTTTCAAAAAGCACTTTTGGAAGAACCATGTCCTGGAAGACTGAGAATCTCCACAGACATTTAGCTATGCACTTTGGGATGAACAGCCGTCCAACGGTGAGGGAGTGTGAATGGATTTCCAGAAAAAAATGGCAGACTACAGGAACGATTTGCGCTTCACTTTGAGATGCAGACAACACGGACTCATTCTCAACAACCTGTGCCTGTCTCCAACAGTGAAGGGACCCGGGGCAGAAAACATCCCGCAGTCTCAACGACTCTCTAAAAGAATGCAAATGCCCAGCTGTCTGCAAGGAGTATAAATCTTTCCATTCCCCGCCATCCAGTCAGAGCCGAAGAAGCTTCTTGGATGAGAAGGGAGACGTCTTCAAAGAAAAACAAGAAAGTCCAGTTGCCTCCTGAAAAAGCACCTCTGGGACAATGCCATTTAACCTTCTACAAAATAAGGCACGAGAAGCAGTTTTGCCCGGATGTAAACGTTAAGGAAAAACATGAATGAGAGGTTTGCAAAAAGTAGGCAAAGGACGGGCAGGTTTGAAACTGCTTTTCTTTGGAGCAGCAATAAACAGAGGACAGACACACAACACCCCTACTCTTAAGTGCAGTCTGAGTTAGTTTGTTTTTTTAATTTGCACCTTGGTTCACCCCAGTGGCATTTTATGATGTCCTATATGGCTGAAGCCGCTTATGGTGTTGATGCGCCAGCAAAATCAGCTTATTTTGAGCTACGCTGGATGAGTCATTAGAGGTTTCTGGACACCTTGCCAAGGTATGTCCATTACTTTGGAGGCTCCCAGCTGAAGGCTGCTTCTACGCATGAGGAGGAGGCATGACTGCCTGGTGAGACCAAGAACGGTTGCCTGTGTGCTGACAGGATTCTGTGTGTCTCTGCAAGCCGAGATGAAAGACAAGCAGGCTGGAGGAACGTGAGGAACGTGCCAGAGCCACAGGGGACAGCAGCTGATGGCTTATAGTTTACTATTCCTCTTGTGCTGGTGTCTTTCTTCCTTAAGGGCTTAATTGGTAGAGTATTTTCACCAAGCAAACAGCACTCACAGCCGGTAGTCCAACTGGACTAGAAGAAATGCTGCAGAAAGGAATTAAAAGGCCAAACACAGTGCTGGCCGCATTAACAGAGGGATAGAATCAAGATCAGGTGAAATGTTAGTACCACTTTACAAGGCCTTGGTGCGGCCACACTTGGAATACTTGCATCCAGTTTTTGGTCACCACGATGTAAAAAAGATGTTGAGACTCTGAAAAGAATGCAGAGAAGAGCAACAAAGATGATCGGGGACTGGAGGCTAAAACATACGAAGGAACAATTGCAGGAATGTCTAGTTTAATGAAGAAAAGGACTAGGGGTGACATGATAGCACTCTTCCAATATTTGAGAGGCTGCCACAGAAAAGAGGGAATCAAGCTATTCTCCAAAGCCCCTGAAGGTAGAAACGATGGATGGAAACTAATCAAAGAGAGAAACAACTTAGAAATGTCTTGATAGTTAGAACAATTTATCAGTGGAATGTCTTGCCTTCAGAAGTTGTGGGTGCTCCAACACTGGAGGTTTTTAAGAAGAGACTGGACAACCGTTTGTCTGAAATGGTATAGGGCAGGGGTGTCAAACTCAATTTCATTGAGGGCCGCATCAGCATTGCGGTTGCCCTCAGGGGGCCAGGTGGGTGTGGCCAGGGTGGGCGTGGCCTACTGGGTGGGCATGGCTAGAGTGCGTATGGCCTACTGGGTGGGCATGGCCAGCTCTACATCGTTCGCATCAAGGGTGCCTATGGGGGCCTGGGCAGGAGTGGGACAGATCTGAGGGTCTCTGGCAGAAGGAGGGTCTCTGGGCCAGGGCCAAGGCAGTGGGGGCCATTCCCTCACTGTTTCCAGGATGGCTTCGCGGGCCACATGAAACCACTTCGCGGGCCGGATCCGGCCCCCGGGCCTTGTGTTTGACATGTCTGGTATAGGGTTTCCTGCCTGAGCAGGGGGTTGGACTAGAAGACCTCCAGGGTCCCTTCCAACTCTGTTGTTCTGTATGTGGAAAAGGGCACAAGTCATACCCTGTTTTCAGCAGTACAGTATCATACTGACGTATTTGCTACACAGCATGTCGCAAGCCTAGGACTTTAGACTATCTGACATTTACAGCTGGATATTACTTTTCCTGATGAATTGATACGAGTCCTGTTGCTTTTTAAATGCTTTGTGCAGAGCCATCAACACATACTGTGTTTCCCCAAATAGGAAGCTGAGATTGGTTTCAGTTGCCAAGAAATTATTTTAGACCGCAGTCCGAGGAAGCTGTTGCAATCCTCCCATCAAGTCAATTGTGTAAGATGAAGTTGTGGCTGTAACACAGTGTTCTGGTGGTGGAAAACATGGTTAGCTTTCTGATCCTGGGCAAGCCCTCCTGTTCTTTGCAGCATCAGTGTCTGAAAGAATGGTGGGGATTGAAGATTTCCATCTGGGGTTCTACCTTTTTCCCCCCCTCAGAGACACCAATCATTGTTCTTTCCCAGAATGCTCTAGGGCAGGGGTAGGCAACCTTGGCTCTTTTATGACTGGTGGACTTACAACTCCCAGAATTCCTGAGCCAGCATGGGGGAACTATGGCCCCTTCATGACTCGTGGACTTCAACTCCCAGAATTCCTGAGCCAGCCATGCTGAGGGGAAAGGGAGAGGTTTCCAAGCTGAGCCATGCTGGCTCAGGAATCCTGGGAGCTGAAGTCCACGAGTCATAAAAGAGCCAAGGTTGCCTACCCCTGCTCTAGAGCAATAAAATAATGGAGGCATGAAGGGAGATTTTAAATTGGCTTATGGATTGATGGCCATACTTAGGATGGGAAAAAGACACAGGAAGTGAACCAAAGCATGTGAGAGTACTGGGCCCCACTAAGGTGCATGTCTTAGTAGCCGCCATGATTTCCTTCCTTCCTTCCTTCCTTCCTTCCTTCCTTCCTTCCTTCCTTCCTTCCTTCCTTCCTTCCTTCCTTCCTTCCTTCCTTCCTTCCATTTGTCTAAAACTGCATGGACAAATCTGTTCAGATTTTTGGAAGTGGTTTGCCACTTGCCTGCTTCCTAGGGCTAGAACCTAATGTGGGGCTAGAACTTACAGTCTCTTGGTAATTTATTTTTTTTATTATTATTATTATTATTATTATTATTATTATTATTATTATTATTATTATTATTATTATTATTATTATTATTATTATTTATTTATTTATTTATTTATTTATTTAATTATTTATTTAATTTTGACCCAATATCACCCAACTGGCTTTCCTGCCGATGCCTGGACTAGAACTCACCATCTCCTGGTGATTGGTCCCTTGTCAGCCAACTGGCTTGTTTGCCTAAGACAGGACCAGAATTCACCGTCTCCTGGTGATTAGCCCAAAGTCAGCCAGCCGATTTTCATGACTTAGGCAGGACTAGAACTCACTGTCTCCTGGTGATTGGCCCAAAGTCAGCCAGCCGATTTTCATGACTTAGGCAGGACTAGAACTCACCATCTCCTGGTGATTGGCCCAAAGTCAGCCAGCCGATTTTCATGACTTAGGCAGGACTAGAACTCACTGTTTCCTGGTGATTGGCCCAAAGTCAGCCAACCGACTTTCATTGCTTAGTCAGGACTAGAACTCACCATCTCCCAATTTCTCACCTGATGCCTTAATCGCTGCACTAAACTGGCTCTCGTATTTTGCAATTCCGGTGCAAAACATTACACTGGAAAACCACTAGCTATGCCAAGTGACTTGCATGCCTCCTGTCTGTCCCATCCTGTCTCAAGCGCCTCGCCCCCTCCCCCACGCTGAGCTCCAAAGCTCCCAAAATGGATCTTTTGAAGTGTCTTGAATTGCAAGGTGGACTTAACATCTCACGCATATGGAATTAGCTCCAGGCATTCCTTGTACAGTTACATGAACTCTGGGCGGTCTTAGGATCCCACCGGCCAGAGTGACATTACTTGGAAGTTCTTGAGAATTTCCCACCCTGCAATTTCTCTCCTCTAAAAGTTGCACCAAGTTTCCTGAAAGCCCTCGGGGGCTGCCATCAGCCGTGCTGATGGCTTTCCAAAAGCAGCTTGCATTTCAGTACCAAAAAAATATGTTTTTTTTTCCCCCACCTCCCTCTCGCCATGTGCATTTTTATTAAGGGTAACTTTCCAAACAAATTCCTTTGTTTTTAATCTGCACAGCCCTTTTCTTCTAGTTTCTTCGCAAAAGTCTCACTTTTGAAAGGAGAAAAATAAATAATCTTGTTTTCTCTCTTTCCCGTTTCTCGTGTTTGCTTTTTCAGACTTTTTTTTTTCTTCTTCCTGTCTTTGTGGGGAGTGACGAGTTTTGACTTCATAGAGCCAAAAATCCCTCAAATTTATGTTCCATCCAAAATAGTTTGTACTGAAGCCCTCTTTTCCTGAATTCAGTGTTCTTATTTCCTAGAAAATATTAATGTTGGGAGGGAGCTATTTCCAGGCTCACATGATGCTAAATTCCAGTTTGTTTACCTACAGCAGGGTCTTCAAACTTGGCCGCTTTAAGACTTGTGGACTTCAATTCCCAGAATTCCATGCTGGCTGAGGAATTCTGGGAGTTGAAGTCCACAAGTCTTAAAGCGGCCAAGTGTGAAGACCCCTGACCGACAGCTTGTTGAATAAGCTATTGTTTAGTCAGGTTTTCACAGCGTACCAGGCCCTAAGTTGGGCCTGCAAACTGCGATGGCCCGTTTGCCAAAATATCACGGGACAGTCCTCGACTTATGACCACGCTTGCTGCCCAAAATTTCCATTGCTAAGCAAGACAGTTGAATGAATTTTTTCCCATTTTACGACCGTTCTTGTCGTTAAGTGAATCACCTTGTTAAGTTAGTCACGTGATTGTAAAGTGAATATGGCTTCCTCAGGGACTTTGCTTGTCATGAAAGGGGATCACATGACCCCGGGACACGGCAACCGCCATAAATACATGTCAGTTTCCAAAGTCTGAATTTTAATCATGTGACCTCTGGGATGCTGAAACAATGCTAAGTGTGAAAAAGGTCATAAGTCAGCTTTTTCAGTGCTGTTGTAACTTCAAACGAATGCTTGTAAGTCGAGGACTATCTGTATAGCATCCTGTGTGAACCTGGCTATTCACGGCATAAAGTTAGATATTAGGTCCTAAAATGCCACTGTTTGTGCATTCCCTCTGTATGTGCCCTCTCCTACTTTTGTAAGTTTTAGTATGTTTCTCGTAATTTGTCTGTTTCAATGATAGTTACCTACTTTCCAAACAGACCTCTGTTTAAAGTTACAATGGCCAAAACCTCTTAAGGAGATATTTATGCAAGCGAGATTCGAACAGCTTGATACAATGATCAGATGTGGGAGATTCTGGAGCCAATTATGAGAAAGATTGCAGATATCTAATACTACACCTGTTAACAGCAGCAAGAATGGTATTTGCCCAACAATGGAAAAATGAAAACCTACCAACTGAAGAAGTATTAATTAAGAAAATTCTAGAGCATGCAGAAATGGATAGATTGACTTTAGAGATTAAAGGGAAAAAAGACTCCGTGTACTTTAGAACATGGGATAATTCCTATCAATGGCTATAAAAACGAGTCAGGGAGAAAGGAACGTGATATGTAATTTTGAATATATATTAGCAAGAAGAAGGCTATTGAGTGATTAACATATCTATGATAATTAACTATGTCTATTATTGTTAGTTAAATACATGTAGTCAGACACTATGCTGTTTGCTAAATATTGAAAATGTTATTTGGAAAAACCCCAACCCTAGCCCAAATCCCAACCCTAACCCCATCTCACCTTATCCCTAACCCTATAAAAACTAATAAAATCTAGATTAAAAAAAAGATATGGGAGATTCCACATATCTGCATTTCCCAAGCAGTAGAAGTAAAAAAACTTGGCTCACATACTATTTGATTGTTGTTTGTATAAGAGGGTGAGAGACAGGTATCTTGGTTCATACATTTTCCTTGTTCCCTTTTGGGAGTGGGGGGGCTCCGTGGCATCCGAAGCAGAACATCCAGATTCAGTCACAGCTTTGTTCCATACAGTATCAACCTTGTAAACTCTCAAGCTTTCTCCTTCCGTTATGTATTCAAGATGGACAGTGATTAATATTTATGTTACTTATTTTTTTTATTGAAAAGTTTTACAATACATTTTTTAACAAAGCAAAACCCCTCCCCACCCCCTCCCCTCTCCCCAACCCTCCCCAACACCTCCCTCCCTTCCCCCTCCCCCCTCCCCGACTTCCCAGAGCTCAATACAGGGTATAAAAATACAAGCAATCATAGGCTACCTTATGCAAACAACAATAAACTATTAAATCTATCGCACTTTAACTCTTATGAACTAACTACAAGCAATATAAATATCACATCAATACTTATTCAAATGCTAGGTGAAACTTTTTAGTCCCATATTTATTCTGGATATAATCAATCCATCTTCTCCACTCCACAATATATCTCTGTTGCGACTGGTCTTTCAAGTACGCTGAGATCGTTGTCATTTCCGCCAGGTTGGAAACTTTTAAAGTCCATTCTTCTATAGTCGGCAGTTCTTCCTTCTTCCAATATTGCCCTACTAAAAGTCTCGCTGCCGTAATTAAATTCAAGATCAACTTAGTGTCCACAACAGTAGTATCCGTAATAATGCCCAGTAAAAACAGTTGCGGACAAAACTTTATCCTTTTCTTAAATATCTTTTGCATATTCCACCAAATTTTAATCCAAAAAGCTTTAACCTTTTTACAGGTCCACCATACATGAAAGTACGTTGCATCTTCACCACCACACCTCCAACATTTGGGCTGGCAGTTCGGATACATACTTGCTAATTTTTTAGGATCTAAATGCCACCTATAAAACATTTTGTAAAAGTTCTCTCTTAAGTTTTGAGCTTGCGTAAATTTTACATTTCTCACCCAAATCTTTTCCCAGGTATCCATTGTAATGACTTCTTGAAAATTCTGAGCCCACTTTATCATACAGTCTTTAACAAGTTCTGTCTCTGAGTCAATTTCTATCAATGCAAGATATATCCTTTTAATATGTGCTTGACCTTGATCTCTAATTTGCTTTACCAGATTTTCATCAAATATTTATGTTACTTATATGTAAGGGTGTAGGTCTATACCTACGTTGTATATAGTATGTTTTAACTTTTAAATGTGTTTTATGTATATCGACACTTTGAGAGGAAGCAACTACATTTCATTTTTAACGTGTGCCATTGTGCCCACAGGGGAAAAAAATGACAATAAAGGGACGCGGTGGCTCAGTGGGTTAGGACACTGAGCCTGTCGATCGGAAGGTCGGCAGTTTGGCGGTTCAAATCCCGAGTGCCGCGTAACAGAGTGAGCGCCTGTTACTCGTCCCAGCTTCTGCCAACCTAGCAGTTCGAAAGCATGTCAAAACGCAAGTAGGAAAATAGGGACCACTCCAGTGGGAAGGTAACAGCGTTCCGTGCGCCTTTGGCGTCTAGTCATGCCGGCCACATGACCACGGAGACGTCCTCGGACAAGCGCTGGCTCTTCGGCTTTGAAACGGAGATGAGCACCGGCCTCTAGAGTTGGAAACGACTAGCACGCATGTGCGGGTGAACCTTTACCTTTACCTTAATCTAATCTAATATCTAAAAATTAAACAAATGACCTATTGGGAACCCCATATTAAAACAACATATCTTTGGAGCCAGAATCTGAAAACAACACTTAACCAAGGACAGTATTTGATTAAAATGGTTCAGATAAGACCGGTATATGTGTGATTGGGGTAGATGGCAAGGCTGATACTGAAATATAATTTTACCTTGTTTTATTTGTCTGCATCTTAAATTATTGTATTTTACTCCAATTTCATTTTAAATTGTTTTTATACGGTTTTATTAGCACGTTTGGAACTCTGTTATCTTTATATGGCCCATGGGCTAATCAATAAACTAAACTAACTGATAGTTACCACCTGAGCATAAAAGCCCCCTAAGTTATAATGCAGTTTATTGCATTTTTTTTTGGTATCCCTAAATGCAATCGGGATGTGCAGCATTAGCTAGGCACCAGCCCATCGACTGAAACACCTTGATCTGGACAGGTGTGAACAGTATTGGGAGAAATATTGATTTAGTGGCAGTATTTCTGTTTTGCAGCCGTTCAGATAATCATTGATTTACGATCGCAATTGCAGCCAGATTTTCCATTGCTAAGCAAGGCAGTTAGGTGAGACATGCTCAGTTTTACAACCTTTTTTGCCACAGTTGTTAACCAAATCGCTGCGGTTGTTAAGTGAAGCGTCAGGTCGCTTAGAGGAACCCACCTTTCCACCAGTGACTTTGCTTGTGGGAAGTTGAGTAGAGTCTTGCAAGTGATGATCAAGTGACCCCGGGAATCAGCAGTGGCCAAGTATCCAAATTAGGATCATGTACCCACGTGGTGGTCATAAGTGTGAGGACCGGTCATAAGTCCTTTTTCCATTGCTGTTGTAACTTCAATCAGTTGTTGAATGGATGGTTGTAAGCAGAGGGCTACTTTATCCTAGTAGTCAAATCCTTAGGAATGTTAGATGGAGATGAGGCAGGAGGTAAATGCAAAAGTATTTTGCTGAAGATCTGGAGAATTTTTTTTTTAAATTCCATTTATATCCCGCCCTTCTCCAAAGACTCAGGGCGACTTACAAGCTTAGCAGTAGCCTTCATTCTATGTATATGCCTGCTTATTAGGGTTTTCACACACACACCCCAAGCGGCATTATTACAAAGTCAGCTTAATTGCCCCCAACAATCTGGGTCCTCATTTTACCTACCTCGGAAGGATGGAAGTCTGAGTCAACCTTGAGCCTGGTGGGACTCGAACCTGCACTAATTGCAGGCAGCTGGTGTTACTTAAGGAGGCATCAGCCCACTGCTCCACCAAGGCTCTTGGCAAATCCAGAGGAGAGAAAAAGGGGGAAAAAAGCAACTTGGTCTAAGGCAGCTTTCTTGGGATCCCTACCAGCTGTGGGGTGCCAACCAGCAATGGGTTCGCTTTGAAATATGGGGGGAAAGGATCAAGAAGTGGGTGCTTAGGCTGGCCAGAAAGAGGCACGTAAATGGCATATGGAAAATGGAATAGAATAGAATAGAATAGAATAGAATAGAATAGCATAGCATAGCATAGCATAGCATAGCATAGCATAGAATAGAATAGAATAGAATAGAATAGAATAGAATAGAATAGAATAGAATAGAATAGAATAGAAAATATGGAGTGGAATGGAATGGAATAGAATAGAATAGAAAATATGGAGTGGAATAGAATAGAGTGGAGTGGAATGGAATGGAATGGAATGGAATGGAATAGAATAGAATAGAATAGAGGAAATAGGAAATAGGAAATAGAATAGAATAGAATAGAATAGAATAGAATAGAATAGAATAGAATAGAATAGAATAGAATAGAATAGAATAGAATAGAATATATGGAATGGAATGGAATGGAATGGAATGGAATGGAGTAGAATAGAATAGAATAGAATAGAATAGAATAGAATAGAATAGAATAGAATAGAATAGAATAGAATAGAATAGATGCAATGGAGAAGAATAGAATAGAATAGAATAGAATAGAATAGAATAGAATAGAATAGAATAGAATAGAATAGAATAGAATAGAATAGATGCAATGGAGAAGAATAGAATAGAATAGAATAGAATAGAATAGAATAGAATAGAATAGAATAGAATAGGATAGGATAGGATAGGATAGGATAGGATAGGATAGGATAGGATAGGATAGGATAGGATAGGATAGAATAGGATAACAGAACAGAATAGAACAACAGAGTTGGAAGGGACCTTGTAGGTCATCTAGTCCAACCCCCCCCCCTCCCGCCGCCGCCGCCTAAGCAGGAGACCTTACACCATTTCCGACAGATGAACGAATGAACCTTTATTGTCAAAAGTACAACCAGGCATGCATTGAGATTGGCAGCCCAGTCTCTTTCTGGAATACTTCCAGCGATGAAGCTCCCATGTCTTCTGAAGGCAATCTGTTCCACCGGTTGATTGATCTCTTGCCTTGAGCGGGGTGTGTGTGTGTGTGTGTGTGTGTGTGTGTGTGTGTGTGTGTGTGTGTGTGTGTGTGTGTGTGTGTGTGTGTGTGTGTGTGTGTGTGTGTGTGTGTGTGTGTGTGTGTGTGTGTGTGTGTGTCGGACTAGAAGACCTCTAAAGGCCTTTTCCAGCCCTACGCTTCTCTGTTGGTTCTTGCGCCCGCGGGCGCCACCTGGCTTCAGCCAGGCGCCGGGCGGGGGCAGCAGCGGGAAGCGAAAGAATTCCCGCCGGGGGCGTGGGGGGGGGGAAGCGGAGGGGGGGAGGGAAGAAAGAAGAGAGGCGGGGCGGGGCCATTCCCGTGACGTCACAGTGCCGGCCGGCTGATAGAAAAAGCTGCGCAGGGCGGCCGCGCTTCATTTCTCCAGCCACGCCGAGCCGGTTTAGGTCCGGCTTCCGAGCTTAGGCGATTAGCCGGCGCGCGCCCCTCGTTTCGGATCAGGCATTTCTCCAAGCCCAGCCCTTGCGGTCGAAGACGGGGGGGAGGAAACTTTCTTCGTCCGGGAAAGGGGAGTTTCGAGAACCTCGATTTTTTTTGGGGGGAGAGGGGGGCTGCACCCTCGGCCGGGCCCCCCCCCAGTCCCTCCGGCAGCCCCTAAATCATTGCAAAAGACAGCGATCCGCAAGGCGGAGAGTGGTGTGGGGGGTGGTTTTGCAGGGCAAAAAAGAAACCAAGCCAGCCCCCCCCCCCCCGACCGGCCGATTAAAAAAGGCAAGCCAGCCCTCGCCGCCGCCTCCTCCTCCTCCTCCTCCTTTTGTGTGCTCCCCGCCGACCCCCGCGTCCCGCATTTGCCAGGAAGGTGGAGTCGGAACCCGGCGACCCCTTGCTCGCCAAGATGCCCATGGAGCTGACGCAGAGCCGGATCCAGAAGATTTGGCTGCCGCCGGACAATCACCCCACGCTGCCGCGCCGATGTGAGTCCGGAGGGGGGGGGCTCGGGAGAAAAAGAGAGAGAAGGCTGGAGAATCCGGGCCGGATCGGGCCGCCGCGATGGGCGAAGAAGATGCTCGCCTTTGCAGCAAGCAAGGGGGGAGAAGTGTGTGTGTGTGTGTGTGTGTGTGTGTGTGTGTGTGAGAAACAACAACCACCCATGCCGTGGCGGGGTAGGGGGAGAGAGAGCCGCAGATGGCCGGGCATAAGCGCCGATGGATCCGCGGGGAAGGGGAAGCCCGCGCGTGGGAGGCGCGGGCCGGCGGGGATCCGAGCATCTCGGGGCGCGGCGGTGCCCAAACGCGGCGGACGGAGCGGCTTCGATGCCGTTGCAGCGTCTCCAGCGGCCGCTTCCTTAGCGAGCTGCTGCTGCTGCTGCAGCCCCGGACGCGTGCTTGGTTTTTGGTGTTTTTTTTCCCCCGGTTGCAGAGCTCCAACCGACGGATCTTTCTTGCTGGAGCCCGGGCGCTGCAGAGCTTGCAGCCGCCAGCCCGGGCGGATCCTGCTGGCGGAGGAGCGCGCACTCGCTCGCTCGCTCGCTCTCTCCATCCCGGCTGCGGAGCGCTGGGCGCGCGAATGGTTGGTGGTGGCGATGCCGGGCATGGCACGCAGCGCATGGCGGAGGGGCGGGTCGTTGCGAGCTGCACGCGCGGGTGGGGGGTGTGTGTGGGAGGCTTTGCAGGCGGGCTTCCCCAACCCGGGCTTCCCCAACCGGCGCCCTCCCCAGCCCTTCGCGCTGCAGCGCTCCTTCCTTAATAATAATATAATATAAAGTTGGAAGGGACCTTGGAGGTCATCTAGTCCAACCCCCTGCTCAGGCAGGAAACCCTATACCATTTCAGGCAAGTGGCTGTCCAGTCTCTTCTTAAAAACTTCCAGTGTTGGAGCATTCACCGCTTCTGGTGGCAGGATGTCCCACTGGTTAATTCTTCTGATTGTCAGGAAGTTTCTCCTTAGTTCTAGGTTGCTTCTCTCCTTGACTAGTTTCCATCCGTTGCTTCTTGTCCTGCCTTCAGGGGCTTTGGAGAATAGCTTGACTGCCTCTTCTTTGTGGTAGCCCCTGAGATATTGGAACACGGCTATCATGTCACCCCTCACCCTTAATCGAGTGGGATCTCCGTGCCGGGGGGGGGGGGAAGGGGTCGTCCCTTGCGCTCTCCCAGCTTGGTGGTCCTTTCCTGGCAGACGTTTCGTGAGCCAAGCAGGTGACACGGTCAGCGCGCTAGAAGGGGAGCGTGGTTTGAGGACGGGAGAAGGCGAAGGAGGAATGAAGGGGGGGGGGTGTGGAGAAGGAGAAGGGGTGTGTGTGTGTGTGTGTGTGTGTGTGTGTGTATGTGGGGGGGGGTTCTTGGTGATTTCCTCGCAGACGCTTTTGTTTTGCAACTAGGCTGGGTAACATCATCAGTGTGAGAAGGGAATAGGGTTTAAGGAAGAGAAAGGGAGGAGATACAGGAACATAGCCAGCCGTACCAACAGGCTGAAAAATAGCTTTTATCCATGGGCTGTTAGGCTTTTAAATGGGACATAATCTTATGCAGAAATTGACTTGGGAGGCCGGTGTGTGGTGTAGTTGGTTCACATGGTGTGGTGGGATGGAGGGTTTGTTGTCACTGTGTGTTGGGGGGAGAGAGCACGGGGGGGGGCTCAGCTAATCTCAATGTACACATGTTGTACTTTGACAATAAAGGTTTATTTATTTATTTATTTATTTATTTATTTATTTATTTGAAAGGGAGGGAGAAGGAGAAGTGTGGGATCCTTGGCGCTGGCTCAGCTGGGTGGTTTCCTTGCAGATGTTTCAGGAAGGACCCAACTAGGTAACGTGGTCAGTGCTAGGAAGGTTTAAGGAGTAAGGGGGAAGAGAAGGAGAAAAAGAAGAAAGAAGAAATGAAGAGGGAGAAGGAGGAAGGAAGAGAACAACTGTGGGGTCCTTGGTGCTCTCTGAGCTGGGTGGTTTTCATGACCCAACTAAGTAACATCACCAGTGCTAGAAGAGAAGAGGGTTTAAGGAAGAGAGGAGGAAGGGAGGAGAAGAAGAAGGAGGAAGAGAGGGAGGAGAAGAAGAACGGTGAGGTCCTTGGTGCTGTCTCAGCTGGGTGGTTTCCTTGCAAAAGTATCATAACTAGGTAACATCATCGCCGCTAGAGATGGGACTAGTTTGGGTATCGAAACGTCTGCGAGGAAACCACCAAGTTCGGAGAGTACCAAAGAAAGTGCTTATAGTCCCTGGACGTGGTTGTGGCGATCGCCCCTTTGGGTCACTGCTTTCAGACGGAGCAAACCACTTGCAGCTGTGGAGCACCCACTCCTCTCGGCTCCTCCTGTTCCGTCCGGTGGTTTCTTTCAGAGGGGGGGAAAAGCGCGCTCCTGTCTCCTGGGTGGTCCAAGTTTTGGGAAGATGCCCTGCAGCCTACAAAAGCTATATCCCCGGGCGAAGAGGGTGGGTTGCCTTGCCGTGGGGCCCCTCCCACTTTCTGCCCTCCCCCACTGGCTTGATTCTGAGCCTTTTAGTCCTTCGCTTGTGACCCCAACTGAGCTGCCAATTTTTGGCTGCTAAAGCGAGGCGGCACTCCAGTTTTCCCCGCTTGGATGACCTTTTGGCCATGGTCGTTACGCAAAACAGCACGGCGGTTAAGTGACTTGCTTTGTGATTTGGGGTGCCACACTTTTTCTGCCGTGTGGCCAGCCCCTGTGCCTTGATTGGCAGCCAGGAAGGTGAGCCAGGTGGAAGCTTGGCTGTCAGCCCATATGGCCCACCTATTTATTTTCTTGGACCCAGCTGTGAAAACTTCCTGGCAGGATTAGAAGATAACTCCCAGTGGATGCCAGATTAAAGGGCGTGGATTCTCGGCTGACATGGCTTAATTTATCCTACCTTTGCCCAGACTTTTATCTACAGGGAAGCTTTTTTCACTAATACAGGGCCAGGCAACCTTGGCTCTTTTACGACTCGTGGACTTCAACTCCCAGAATTCCTGAGATGATAGATAGATAGATAGATAGATAGATAGATAGATAGATAGATAGATATATTCGCCAAGCAGCTTTGAAGGACTGATTTTGTTTGCATACTTGTAGAAGAGAAACGGAGCCTTTCAATTTAAAAAAACAAAACATTAATAAACACTGTAGCATTCTCCAGGTAAGCATCATCTGAAATATTTGAACCTAAAGGCTTAGAATTTATGGTTGCTTTTGAGTGATAGGTGTTGGTTACAGTTACTGCGCATTCGTTTAGTGAGCACTCGAAGTTACAGCGGCACTGGGGAAAAAGGGACTTCTGACCGTGTTCCGCACTTACGACCATTGCAAAATCCCTCTGGCCACGAGATCAAAATTCAGACGCTTGGCAACTGACTCGTATTTATGACCGTTGCAGAGTCTTGAGGTCATGTGATCCTCTTTTGTGGCCTTCTGGCAAGCAATAAATCTCTGCATTTATAAGGTACAGAACATTTATTGTACAGATTTATATATATATATATATCTTGTACATGCCGAGCCTGTTCCAGCCAAAAGTTAGTTAATGACCGTAATAAAGACTGACTGAGCCATAAACAGTCTGGGTGAGGGAGGGAGGGAGGGAGGGAGAGAGAGAAAGATGCTGAAAGGTGACATCTCCCAGGTTAGAAGACTCAGCGGATCACCTTCCTGGCAAGGCTGCTATGAGGAGAAATGATGAAATTTTTACAGTATTTTGTATTCCAGAAAATTGCCGTATACGGTAGTTCTCAGCTTACAGCCAACATATTTCTATTGCAAGAAGACAGTTCTTGAGTTTTGCCCCATTTTACTCTCTGGCCGCAGTCGTTAAGTGAATCTCTGCAGTAATACGGTTGTAAAGTGAATCTGGCTTCCTCCTCTGCTTTGCTTCTCAGAAGGTCACAAAAGGGGATCACCCATGACCCCCTGGGACCCTGCAGCTGTCATAAATACACGCCAGTTGTCAAGCATCCAAATTTTATCACATGACCATGGAGATGTTGCCGTGGTCGTAAGCGTGGGAAATGGTCGTAAGTCACTTTTTTCCAGTGCTGTTGTGACTTTGAGCGGTCACTTAGCAAATGTAAGTCAAGGACTTAGTGTAATCTTATGCAGAAACAAGTATATTCTTGGATTCGATGTATGGATAGGTAGGTAGGTAGGTGATGGATTGATTGATAGATAGATATGAATGGATGGATAGATAGGGATAGGCAGGTGATGGATAGATAGATAGGGATAGATGATAGATAGATAGATAGATAGATAGATAGATAGATAGATAGATAGATAGGGATGGATGGATAGATAGATAGATAGAAAAGGATAGATAGGGATGGATGGATAGATAGGGATAGATGGATAGAAAGATGATGGATGGATAGGGATGGATACATACTGTAGATAAATAGAGAGTGATAGGTATATATATATATATTTATTATTAAATTTTTATACCGCCCTTCTCCCGAAGGACTCAGGGCGGTGTACAGGGCAATAAATATTAAAAACGAAGTACAAAAGTTAAAAAACAATTAAATATTATGCCCGATATAAACAGTAATTAAAAATCATGTTAAAACCCCAACCCTTAACCCATCAAACCAGGCCGGTTTATATATATATGTGTGTGTGTGTGTCTGTGTGTGTATACACACATACACCCACCCACCCACACACCCCTATACCCTTACATGTGAGTCATTAACTATGTAAGTACCTTTTTGGATGAACCACAAAGCTGTGTGAATGTGTATAGCTGCAAATTACTGCTGATGAAAAGCTGGGTTGCAACTGCAGTCCTCGAAAGCCACCTGTCAAATCAGGTCCTGTCAGATGACTCAGGACTGCAAAGTGAAGCCAAAGAGCTTCGGTGTGAAAGTCTTATTTGTCTCCAACAGAGCAGCCCAATATCGGCTCTCTCCAAACAATGGTGATCTTGTCTCCTGTTTGCACACAGTGGCTTGAGTCATCATAACCAGACGAAGTGGGTTGGATTGGCCCAAACCTGATGCCACCCCAGAATTTTTTTTGCCTAGTTTAATCTGGCCCTATTGTTGGGGGAAAAAACAAAAACAGGTTAGGGATGGATAACCGTGGAAAAAATATGTGTGTGGCCACTAAGACTTGACAGCAAGTGTAAATGTCCTTGGTGCTCTCTGAGCTTGGTTGTTTGCCTGCAGACATTTCATTACCAAACTAGGCAACATCATCAGTGATAGAAGGGAATAGGTTTCTGGAGTGAAGGAAGAGGAGGAGGAGGAGGACTGTAGGGGTCCTTGATGCTCTCTGAACTTGGTTGTTTTCTTTCAGATGTTTCATTACCAAACTGGGTAACATCATCCATGCGTCATCAGTCTAGAACTGTTTTTTTTTATTAAAGAGTTTTACAAAAACAAAATTTTACAATATATCCCCAAATCCCTCCCACCCCAAACCCACCCACTTCCCCCCCCCACTTCCCAGAGCTAAATACAGGATTATAGTTACAATAAACATATTCTAAATAAAAATTATGCATAATATACAATTAACCAAATTCATAATGTGCTTTAACTCCCCTTTGATATAACTACAAACAACGTGCCAATAACAATATCCCACTAAAATCTACTCATAAGCTAAATGGAACTTTTTGGTCCCATATTTGTTCTGGATATAATTTATCCATCTCCTCCAAACTGAAATATATCTTTCCTGTGAATGATCTTTCAAATAAGCAGAAATCTTAGACATTTCTGCAAGATTCGAAACTTTAAACACCCATTCTTCTATAGTGGGCAAACTATCCTTCTTCCAGTATTGTCCCACCAGTAACCGTGCTGCTGTTATCATGTTCAACATCAAGTTAGTTCTCAGTCTAGAACTGTTGATGTTACCTAGTTTGAGTAATGAAACCTGCAAGAAAACAAAGCACAAAGGACCCTACACTTCAACCCTGAGCTATAGATAAATTTTCTTCTATCAGTACACTTTCAACTTTTTTTTAAAAAAAAAAGAGCCAGGGATGAGATGCAAACATGCAACGGGCTCTAATACAAAAGCTGTCTTAATTGCATCTGGAGGATTTCCCTTTTGGTTTCCTGTCCTACTGTAACATATATATCTGGGCGGGAGGTACTTAACACTGTGTTAATCCTGTGTTATTTCTCAATTTCCTTCTCCTCTCAAGGGAGAGGCAGATGTCACCAGCAGTTGTGTCTTATCGTGGAAGGGCTCACAATTGTGGTTGGTGGCGGGGGGGGGGGGAAATCACTTGTTGGATTGATGCAAACCCCTTGATTGGTGGCAACTTCTGGGTAGATTTTGATTTAACTTTGGATAGCCTTAGATGAGGAAGGTTAAAACGCCTTTTCAAATCCTTCCTGGGCACCACCAGTCTCTTGAAAATATTTCTGCAGTGACTCTTGGGGAGGAAAATAATGGGTTGTAAATTCTCCTTTGTTCTCCTCCTCTGAATTATTTGTGAAAAGATGTGCTAAAAGAAACTTTTCCCCTGGGGAAATCCCTATGGACTTTTTTCTCCTTGGAAGAAATTTTGAGTTTCCGCAGCCTTTAGTCATTCATCAAAGACTTTAAAAGACAGATAAATTCCAGAAATCTGGGCCCATCTAGCTATAATGGGCTTCATCTATGGATTGCTAATTTGTAAATAATTGGTGCTACAGTTGTATTCATTAAGGAAACAATGGTTAGGGTTAGGGTTAGGTATGAAGCTCATTGTATCGGGAGCCCTGCTTTAGAAGTACCTGGGTTGATTTTATTGATCTTCAGTCTTTTACTTTACTGCAAAAAATCTCTTCTTTCCTCCTGACAAAGTACACCAAAATATCTTGTGGGATCTGTTTAATCCTCTTACTGTACTCCTCTCTAACATCTTCCTTTAAAAAAAAATTCTGCTTTTTGGTGAATACCGCATAATGTTTCATGCCTATTTTCTTCAGAGGCAATAGAATTAAGAGATTGCAGCTGGACATGCCAAGGAGCCTCATGCATTGTGTTGTGTCTTCTAAAGGGTGTGAATTCAATTCTCTTCCCTCAGTGGAAGTGTCAATCCTGGCTCATTGACAGGAGCGGCCAAATCATAGAATTGTGGAGTTGTGCAGAAGAACCAATGAAATCATCTTTTTGATAAGTCTAGCTTCCTCTTAAAATTCTCCAAAGTTGTTGCTTTTTTATTTTTATTTTAGAAAAAGGACTTGATGTCTTTTGTTTCATAGGCGATGGTCATTCTGATAAAATAAATGCATATTTGTCTGGTATTGGCTTAGTATGTTGTGTGAACACAGCCAGAGCCATGCCTTTGCAAAGCACTAGAGAACAACTGTGTTTATTTAAATCTCAGCCTAACATGGACTACTACTACTACTTCTCCTTCTCCTTCTCCTTCCTCCTTCCTCCTCATTTTGGGAAGCTAGTTTGTTTCTGCCCTTTGCATCTGCTCCTCTCTTACTCAGAGGAAGGTCCTATTAACTGTGTTTAGAATTGCCCTTTGAGATGAACTTTTTGATGAAAATTGCCTTCACTTACTCAGCTATTCTCTTTATAACTGGGCTTTGGGTGCAGAACAAAAAGAAAAAATCTGAGAACAGAAGGAAAGAGATGAAGATTACAGAGACTTTATTTTAAAAGAATGTGTTTCCTAACTAGGGTCTTCCATTAGATTAATAGGCAGTCAGAACCACCAGGAAAGATAGTTGTTTAAAAAAAAATCAGATCTCTTGTAGAAGTGCAACAATATTCTTTGTCTGAATGCAAAAACTACTTTTTCTCTGCAGGGTTTTGTTAATCTATATAGCCCCAGCTCCGGAGCCAATTCCATCAATATTTTTGCAAACGGGCTGTTTCAGACACTTATCTAGCCCTGCGGCTTAATCGCAAAGGAAATGCTTTCCTTTTGTGTTTAAAATCACCCTTTCAGGATTTTCCTTAGTGCTGCTTTGTGTATTTCAGTTCTCTGGGTTTGATTCTCCTGCACTGCTAGCCAACTACGCGAATTCTGCTCAGCTTTGTGGGGAACACACATCTCCTGTTTTAAATTTAAAAAAAAAGCTGCAAATAGCTGGCTTGGATGCAGGCTGAGCCTTGTGCATGCGTGCATTTGTGCATCTCTAATGCAAATAGCAGGGGGGGGGGAAATCCACACAATGGGGCGGTGTGTGGCTGGATGCCTTTGGAGTTGCAAGAGTGAGTGTATTTGTGAGTGTATTTGCACGCCACCTCCTAACACCCTGACTCCTCCTCCAGGGAAGAGGTGGGGACCAATTGCAAAGTGATGCTTCAGCTAGCACTCCTAAAGGGCGATCCATTCTTTTTCTGCCAGATGGCACGTCCACCACGTAAAACCTCTGGAGCTGCATTAGGGCTGGCTGAGGATAGAGTTAGGGAAACGTGGCAGCGTGATTCTTCGCACGAATTCTTACAAGCAGGTCTGGGCGAAGGCTTTTGCGCGAGTCCTAATGCATAGAGACAGCTCCCTACCTTTTTAAGTCTGAGTTGAGCCATTGCAATCTATCTATCTATCTATCTATCTATCTATCTATCTATCTATCTATCTATCTATCTATCTATCTATCTATGTGTATATGTATGTGTATATGTATGTGTATATGAATATATAGGAAGGCAAAATACATTTCACCTCTAGAAGTTCTTAAAAATGACATTTGATGCAAAGAGACCCCCCCCCCCGCTTTCTTTTGAAACGGATGGATTGGATTCTCTCCGATTTTTCTTCCCAGCCTTGTTATTAAGGGATTTCCTCCCAAATCAAGTTGCTTGCTTGCTTAGCCCAATTTGTAGAATAGCTCCATTTTTGGAAGGAACAAAATTCCAGACAGTTTTAAAAGCATACACATATTCAGGCTTTATTTATAATCCCGGTCAAATTTCCTGCCGGCTACAGCACAGGTTCCTTGCTAAATGGAAGTGAGCTGTGTTCTTCTTTTCTTGAGCTCTCCATGTGCGTATAACTTGTCTTGAAATTATTTAAAGTGCCAAGGAGAAAATCTTGATATAAATATCCACTCTTAGTTTATTCGCAGTTGTTTTGCCACTGATAATTCTTTCACTAATTCTCAGCGGTGTAGCCTTTGGTTACCATGTGGGGGGAAAAACAGGGTTCCTTTCCATGCATTTTTTATGTTCTTTATTATACTAATCAAACAATATTCATAGTGTTAATTCAAGAATAGTAGATCCCATTCCTAATCTTTTAGAGCTTTAGATGCAGCCATGTGAAGAATGCTCGTTCACATCGCTCTTTTTTTTACACTGTCTCTTCCCCGCCCTCCCTACAGGCCAGGTTTGTTAGGTCTGCAACAGAATTGACTACAAGCCATGAATCATGGTTTATAAAGAACATTGTGGCTTAGTGTGATGCATGGAAGCAGATTGTGCAGTCACACATGCCTTATGTAGTTCTTTTTTTTTAAAATCCCATTTATATCCCGCCCTTCTCCGAAAGGGCGGCTTACAATCTAAGCACAAATCAATGTGCTTAGCAATAGCCTTCATTCTATGTATATGCCTGCTTATTAGGGCTTTCGCCCCCCCCCGCCCCCCCCAAGCGGCATTGGTTCAGCTTTGCCATTGCCATGTCACTTGAGAGACAGGAGCCAAAATACCAGATTGTTTTAGAATTGATGGCTGGGCTGGAAACAAGCATTTGGATACAGTGGGAACTTAAACCACAAGCCCACATTTGATTGGAAGGCCGTTATGGGTTTAGCAAAGCCATTAATCTAGATTTATGAGACAGCAAGTATAGCCTTAACGTAGTCGAGGTAAGATTTAATTGCAAGTTGGTCTTTTTTCCTTAACCTAAAAGATTTTTTAAAATCTAGCTTTTCTAAAATATCAGTTTTTCAATCCAGTGGTGTAGATAATGATGGGGTGGGCCTTTAAATGCCATGTAGGTGTGTTGGGAGGTGCTTTAGAGATCCCAAGAATATTTTAAGACGGGGTCTTCAAACCTGGCCCTTTTATGACTTGTGGACTTCAACTCCCAGAATTCCTCAGCCACGTGTCTGGCTGAGGAATTCTGGGAGTTGAAGTCCACAAGTCATAAAAGGGCCAGGTTTGAAAACCCCTGTTTTAAGACAAGTCTCAGCCAGGGGTCTCCAAACTTGACAACTTTTAAGACTTGCGGACTTCAACTCCCAGAATTCCCTAGCCAGCTGTGGGAGTTGAACTCGACTCCCAGTTGAATTCTGGGAGTTGAAGTCCACAAGTCTTAAAGTTGCCAAGTTTGGAGACCCCCTGATTTAAGCCTCACTAATTGCTGGCATATTGCAACAGCCATCCTGGCTGAGCTAGATGGGAGTTGTAGTTGAAAGCGTCACGCCAGGAAAGATCATTTTTAGGACAAGAGAAAAACTTAACTTAGTGGAAAAGAATAGTAAGATACCCAGGCAGTTTTCATTTCTGATGTATATTTTACCACCCAAGTTGTTTGTGAGTGATGCGTTTCAAAGAGGTGAGCAAGGGATGTGGTTTGACCAACTCCCTTGCTCAAAGGAAGGCTTTATTTTGCATAAAAGCCTGATTTGACTAAGTGGAGCAAATTTGATTGGGAGAGAGGAGAAGGGTAAAATTGGGGGGTTCCTATGTTTTTGCGCAATTGAATGTAGGTCCTTAACTAATGGCACTCACCCACCATGTGCCTTTTTATTTATTAAATACGTTTGCCGTCCATCTTGCCAGAAGGCAACTCTTTTTCAACCTGATCTGTGTTATTTGTGATATTAGCCCCGTTCTGCAGATAAGGAAGACTGAGGCTGAGAAACGCTATGTTTATAGCCACTCACCAAGATCGTGGAAGAACTTGGATTTTTTTTTTAAAAAAATTTATTTTTAACATAGTTACCTTAACATTTGGTAAGCAGCGTGTTGTCTGGGTTTATATACTGCTCAAAAAAATAAAGGGAACACTTAAACAACACAATGTACTATATTTAATAGTAGGATGTCTTATTTTCTGTTCCCTTTATTTTTTGAGCAGTATATTTAAAAAACAATAACAATTAATTTCTCTAATTCTATAGTCCACATAATGGCTTTGCTTGATTTTCTCTTCTTCCAATAATCCCTTTTTTGCCAACCTTAAATTAATACAGTTCTTGTTATTTGAATAAATGACAATTAAATATAGACATTTTTCTCACGTTTCTGCAAATAATAACCACATCAGTATAAAGCTTGATCATCTTGATTGCCTCCTCATAGATCCTGTTTACGAAATTCTTATTTAAATTTGTTTTCCCTACAATATTCCAAACATTCTTACTGGCTAGGTTTTTCTCAGAATTCGTTACACTTAAGCATTTAAGTCTTTTTTTTTCCTCACACAAGGGAAGAAGAAATTGGATTTTTATCAGTAGCCTTTTCCATTTGCAAGTGAGCCTTTTTTTTTTAGCTTTTGACTAAACAACGTTCCTGGGTCGTCTCTCTCTCTGTTTTATTGTTGTTGCTACTTATGTATGTTTTGGTATGCCTGTATTGGAAATAAAAGTACAATATAAAAGCCATTTCGCCCTAAAATATTTTTTTAACTATTTTTTTCCTTTCTTTCTTTCTGTCTTCCTCCCTGGGTTTGTGAAGTATGTGGTCCACAACTCACCAATTCCCCCACGGTCATCGTGATGGTGGGTCTGCCAGCTCGCGGGAAAACCTACATTTCAAAAAAACTCACCCGCTACCTCAACTGGATTGGTGTGCCGACAAAAGGTGAGCTCTGAGGCGAATCAGTTTTCAACGGGTGTGAAATCAAAGCCTTAGGGAGGGTCAAGCTTGAGGCCTTCAACTTGATGGGTACCGGCAGTCCCCAACTTATGACCACTCTTGAGCCGTCGTTGCTAAGCGAGACAGTGGTTTAAGTGGGTTTGGTCCCATTTTGCCGTCTTTCTCGCCACAGATGTTAAGCAAGTCGTTGGGGTTATTCACTGACACGTTTGTAAAATGGATCTGGTTTCCCCCTTGACTTTGCTTGTTGGAAGGTCACAAATGAGAATCCCACGATCCCGGGGACACCACAACTGTCGTAAATATGGGTCAGGGGCCAAGCGTCTGAATTTTGGTCACACGACCGTGTGGGGATGCTGCAACGGTCGTAAGTGTGGAAAATGGTCATAAGTCACTTTTTCCAGTGCCGTTGTAACTTTGAACGGTCAGTAAATGAACTGTTATAAGTTGAGGACTACCTGTATGGAATTGGTGTGGCAACGGTATTGGAAGTTTGGGTGTTCTTCACGTGCAAGAGTGGATCCTGTGGCTGTATAAACCACAAACACAGCGTGGGCTGCGGCATCTAGCAGAGCTTGGCTGAACTTTGGAGGACCAAGCAGGAGATCAAGCTTGGAAGGGAGGGAAACCACTAGGAAATCTCAAGAGGGCACAAAAAGTTTTTTTTTGTAAAAAATGCATTGTACAGGAAGCTTCATTGACGTCTTCATCTTCTTTGCAGTGTTCAATGTTGGCGAGTATCGCCGTGAGGCTGTGAAACGTTACAGTTCTTATAACTTCTTCCGTCCCGACAATGAGGAGGCTATGAAAGTCCGCAAGTAAGCCTGATGGGTTTCCAAATTTCATTGAGTTGGCTTTCTTTTTCTTTCTTTCTTTCTTTCTTTCTTTCTTTCTTTCTTTCTTTCTTTCTTTCTTTCTTTCTTTCTTTCTTTCTTTCTTCTTTCTTTCTTTCTTTCTTTCTTTCTTTCTCTCTCTCTTTCTTTCTCTCTCTCTTCCTTTTTTTCTTTCTTTCCATCTTTCCCTTTCTTTCCCTGTCTTTCCCTCTTTTCCTTCTTCCTTCCTTCCATTTTTCTTTCTTTCCATCTTTCCCTCTTCCCTTTTTCCTCCCTTCTTTTCTCTTTCCCTCTCTTTCTTTCCCTTCTTCCTTCCTTCCTTCGTTTCTCCCTTTTTTCTTTCTTTTCATCTTTCCCTCTTTTTCTTCCTTCCTTCCTTCCTTCCTTCCTTCCTTCCCTCTTCCCCTTTCTTTCCCTCCCTTCTTTTCTTTCTTCTCCTCTCTTTCCCTCTCTTTGTCATAACTTTGAACGGACGCTAAGCGAGGACTACCTGTATCAAAGTAGTCCTTTTCCAGCAATGTGAATAGATTGTTACAGGAAAGTCTTTAACCTTCCCGCTTTCGGCACTTCAGAGACGCAGCCCTATTCTTCAATGTGTAAAGGGAGACATTGTCCTTTGTTGACCGTTCCAGCTGACTGTTTGAACAAGACACAATTGCCTCCTTCTGCTAAGGAGCTGGGGTGGCGTCCAAATGCCGGTTTTGTGGAATACAAGCCCACAACAGATTCCATTCACCCCGTGGCCGAAGGTCTTTGCCCTAGCTGGGGAAAGAGGAGCCAACTGCTTCGCAGGAGTCAGACACTCCGCAAGCAACCTCAGCTGCACGATAAAGGAATTTCATTGCTAGCAGACATTTCTAAAATCCAGACTGCAATTGCTTTGTGTGTGTGAGAGAGCTTCCACCTATGCGTCAGTTAAGGTGCTAGTCCTCAGGGTTATGGATGAAGCTACACAAACCTCCACAGCGGGTCCTCAACTTAAAAGAGTTCCTTTAGCGACCGCTCGAAGTTACAACAACCCTGAAAAAAAAGTGACTTATGACCAGTCGCAACGACCGTTGCAGCGTCTCTGTTCAAAATTCAGATGCTTGGCAACTGGCTCGCATTTATGACGGCTGCCGTGTCCCGGGGTCACGTGATCCCCTTTTGCGACCTTCTGATGAACAAAGTCAATGGGGAAGCCAGATTCACTTAACAACCGTGTTACTAAATTAACAACTGCAGTGACAGTCACTTAACAACTTAGCAACAGAAGTTTTCGGCTCAATTGTGGTTGTAAGTTAAGGATCCGCTTTATTTAAGCAGCAGTTCTAGAAAATACATGAATATGTGTGTCTATTGGAGATTCTCAGACATCCAGGTCAGGGTTGTCCCAAAGTTGCTTTTTCAAAAAGCAGCCGGATGCTTTGAAGCTTCCTGGATTAGAATAGAATAGAATTGGAATAGAAATAGAACAGAATAAGAAAATATAGAATAGAATGGAATGGAATGGAAGGAATAGAACAGAAAATAGAATAGAATAGAATAGAATAGAACAGAATAAGAAAATATAGAATTTTATTTTATTTTATTTTAAACCCATTTATATCCCACCCTTCTCTGAAGACTCAGGGCGGCTTACACTCTAAGCACAAATCAATGTACTTAGCAATAGAATAGAATGGAATGGAAGGAATAGAATAGAAAATAGAATAGAATAGAATAGAATAGAATAGAATAGAATAGAATAGAATAGAATAGAATAGAATGGAATTGAATTAAAATAACCAACTTGGAAGGGACCTTGTAGGTCATCTAGTCCAACCCTTCCCAAGCAGGGGTCTTCTTCAAGGAAAAACAAAGAAAGTTCAGTTGCCTTTTGAAAAAGCACCCTTGGGATATGTGAATACATCTAATTTTTACTCCCATGGTGGAGATTTTAAAATGTTACTATATTTTTGTCCTTCCTGGAGCTGGTTGCAGAGTATCTCATTTTTCTGCGCTAAGCACATTTCTGACCGAAAGGGATAACGTTTATCTTGAGGGGACCCGGTGAACGAGCAATATATCTTTGGCGAGGTGGGGTGGTCTGCATCCCAAATTACCTCATCAGATCTTACTTCAATTCTTATTTAAATTTATTTTCCCTCGCAACGTTCAAAAACATTCTTACTGGTTAACATTTTCCCAGAGTTATGATGAGGCAACCAAGATGACCAGACAGAAAAGAAGCAACGATACTGAGGGGATTATTATTGGTAGAAATTTTTACAAAATTACCTCAATCAGGGCTTACGCCTAGATGACAGGCCAAAAGAACTCAAGGACCTGGTCTCCATGCTGCTATCTTGCAAACCGGACAGCCTTACTGAAATAGCCCGAGGGTTGCTTTTAAACTGTTGTGTGATGATCCAAACAGGCCTTAATCGGCGTTTTGTGCTTTCCTTGCAGACAGTGTGCCTTAAGTGCCTTGAGAGATGTCAAACTCTACCTGTCTGACGAAGGTGGTCAGATTGCAGTAAGTGATGTTCCTGGAAGACCTCTTGTGAAGGTGTCCTTGTTTGAGACAGCCCAGCCTGGTCTGATTTCAATTGTTTTAACCAGTGCTTTTTTTGTAAAAGAAAAAGGTGCTGGAACTCACACATGTCATACAACCCACCTTGCCTACCCTACAAGGTTCCATCCAAAAAAGGTGCCGGAACTCCATTCTGAGCGTTCTATGAGAAAAAAAGCCCTGGTTTTAACGGAACTCCTCCAGACCTACCTAGTGGTTTTAAATTTGCAGGAATCCCTAGAGATCTCCGAGCCCACAGTAGCTTGAACCTTGTGATTCCAGTAAAGGGAAATATTTGTAACTCAGCACTGAAATGAGGGGTTCTCGGCGCTCTCTCCGAGCTTGGTTGTTTTCTTGCGGACGTTTCTTTACCATCCTAGGTAAACGTCATCAGTGCTCATGATGATGTTAGCTTGTTTGGATAATGAAAAGTCTGCTAGGAGACTAGCAAGTTCAGAGAGTGTCAATGATCCCTCAAATTTGGGATTCTTTGAATTTTCGCTGGTCTTGGTGGCCAAAAATATGTGGGATGGTAGTCTGGCTTTTTTTTTTTTTAAGAGGGGAGAAGGTAAACCTTGCACTGGGACCCTAAAGATGTATCCCAGGTTTTTCTTTTTTAAAAAAACAAACAAACCCCTAATTATTCATCCCATATCCGTGATGGAGGAATTGTTTTTAGTTATGGAAAGCGACTGCCAAGGGATTGGGCCCATCCTGTTGGACAGTTGTGGGTTGGTTCTGCTCCTCTTAATTTGAAGATGGTTGTGATCCTGGAAAAGTGGATCTCCTTTTGCTGAAAGCCAACCTACAAAAACAAGCCGTCTAACGTCTCTTTTTTATTATTATTATTATTTTTCTTCCCTCCCCAGGTTTTTGACGCCACCAACACAACTCGCGAGCGAAGATCCATGATCCTGCATTTTGCCAAAGAAAATGGATACAAAGTGAGTGACATTCTTGAACCACAAGGTGAAGGGATTTAAGACTTGGCCTACTGCTATTTGCACAGCTTCCCTCCTTCAGGACTCTTTTTAGAGCAGGGGGTCTTCAAACTTGGCCCTTTTATGACTTGTAGACTTCGACTCCCAGAAGAATTCTGGGAGTCGAAATCCATAAGTCATAAAAGGGCCAAGTAGGAAGACCCCGTTCTAGAGTCTCAACATCTTTTTTACGTCGTGGTGACCAAAAACTGGATGCAGTATTCCAAGTGTGGCCTTACCAAGGCATTGTAAAGTGGTATTAGTACTTCACGTGATCTCGACTCGATCCCTGTTAATGTGGCCTAGCACTGTGTTTCCTTTTTTTGGCAGCTGCAGCACACAGCTAGCTTCTATTTAAGTGATTGACCACTAGGACTCCTGAGATCCCTTAATTCTAATATCTTCTGCTTCCTTCAGGTGTTCTTCATTGAATCCGTCTGCAATGACCCCACTGTGGTTGCTAGCAACATCATGGTAAATATGAAGATGGTTTCCTATCTCTCAAGTCCTCTCTTCTCTTTCAGAAAATTCTTTTAAATATGGGCTGGAGAATTACAACTCCTGGGAAGGGGTCATAGTTGAGGGAGAGAACGTCCATCTTGTATGTTCTGAAAAGTCTCCATTCTCACCAACTACGCACGTAGTCCTAAACTTACTGCAGTTCATTTAGTAACGGCAGTGAAAAACAGTGACTTATGATCATTTTTTACATGACCGTCGACCGTCCCCGTGGTCACATGATCAAAATTGAGACTTTCGGCAACCGACTCATCTCTATGACGGTTACAGTGTCCCGGGATCACGTGATCCCCTTTTGCGACTTTCTGACAAACCGAGTCAATGGGGAAGCCAAGTTAACTTAACAGCCATGTGACCCACTTAACAGCTGAAGTGATTCACTTAAGAACTGGGTTAAGCAAGGTCGTAAAATGGGAGGAAACTCACTTAATTGTCTCGGTTAGCCACAGATATTTTGGGCTCAATTGTGCTCATAAGTTGAGGACTACCTGTAGGACTGAAGCCACAAGGCAGATTTTGAACACTGTGGACATTCTGTCAACAGCATTTGTCAACCTTGTCAACTCTTTAAGATGTGTGGACCAAGTCCCAGAATCTGGCTGGGGAATTCTGGGAGTTGAAGTCCACACATCTTAAGCGTTGCCAAGGTTGAGAAACACCGCTTGTTAACATTGCTAGAATAGGTTTGAGGATGGGCTTTTTATTATTATCTTTACCCTTCTAACATTTCCTACTTTAGGAAGTCAAGCTGTCCAGCCCAGATTATAAGGACTGCAACTCAACAGACGCCATGGAAGATTTCATGAAGAGAATCAGCTGCTATCAATCCAGTTACCAGCCTCTTGATCCAGATGGATACGACAGGTGAAAAAAAACACAACCCACTGAGATAACTACTCCTAGTTCAGCTGGGTCTAGATTTGCCTTCAGACAACTAAAACTAGCTGGACGCTAGCATGAATGTGTTCCTCACTGCAAGATGTGCGAGGAATGTAGAATAGAATAGAATAGAATAGAATAGAATAGAATAGAATAGAATAGAATAGAATAGAATAGAATAGAATAGAATAGAATAGAATAGAATAGAATAGAATAAGAAAATATGGAATGGAATAGAATAT
>NC_138208.1:86948453-86965953 GCF_964194415.1 Vipera berus | reverse complement strand
ATACCTGGCTGAGGAATTCTGGGAGTTGAAGTCCACAAGTCATAAAAGGGCCAAGTTTGAAGACCCCTGTACTGGATTAAAGGGGAAAGACAGGCTGGGTACCATTTGTGGCGCTGAATAACATTAATCCAGTCAATCATTTTTAATCTTTTTTTTTCTTCCCTTTCAGAAGAAATGCCTTATCTGAAATGTCCTCTCCACACAGTCCTGAAACTGAGTCCTGTAGCTTACGGTGAGTAAATATATTTCATAAGAGACCAGGTATGTTCACACAACACGCTCGGCTTGGGTAAAATCAGGCAAGCGAGACAGTTGGTGTGGTGACAGGTAATCCTCGAATTACAGGATTAGTAATTAGTGTCCATTTCAAGTTACAAAGGCACTGAAGAAAGTGACTTATGACCAAGGTGGACTCAGCCTTCCATCCATTCTTCCGAGGTCGGTAAAAATGAGGACCCAAATTTTGGGGGGTCAATAGGCTGACTCTGTAAACGGCTTAGAGAGGGCTGTAAATGTTCTGTACCAGCCTGCTACCGGCCCTGCAGAAAAGGCAGGGACAACCCCTTTTACAAGAAGGCAAGAGGCTGGAATTAAGCCTGCCAAATTTATTGCTACAAAAACAAACAAGACACGAACCAAGAAACAGGAGCTTTTCAAGCGGTTGCCTTCAGCAAACCAGCCCTCCCACGCATTCCCCTTTTATACAGTTCAGGGCGTGGCTTCTCTCTGCCTCCTTCCGAGGTGCCCCATTGCCTTCCTCTGTTTACTCCTGATTGACTGCCTCCTGCGTCGGGCGTCCTTGAACAGGGCCAGCTGTGGGTCATCTTCATCCACACTGTCAGGCTCACACAGCTGGGTCTCCGTAGTGACCAGGTGGGAGGGGCCTGGCTGCGGGCTCTCATCAGCAGGCTCTTCAACACCCCCCTCCTCCTCTGAGTCATCCGACCCAACTGCCAAACCCACAGGCTGACCCTGAATCACAACAGTAAAATCCTGTGAAGCTGTATATAAATCTAAGTGCTATTGCTGTTTTTCATGCTTCCAGTTGCTGCAGCATCCCCATGGTCATGCGATCAAAATTCAGACGCTTGGCAACTGATGCATATTTATGACGGTTGCAGGATGCCGGGGTCGTGTAATCCCCTTTTGCAACCTTCTAACAAGCAAAGTCCAACCACCCTGTTACTAACTTAACACCTCTGACGATTCATTGAGTAACTCTGGCAAGATAGCTCGTAAAACGGAACAAGATTCCCTTAACAACTGTCCCGCTTAGCAACAGAAAGGTTGGACTCCCTTGTGGTCGTAAATTGAAGACTAGCGGGTTTGTGTGACTTGACGGGGGAAACCTCCCAAGCTACAAAGGAAGAATCTAACAACATATCTTTTTTTTTAGCAAGAAAATGAAGACTTGTCACTGCCTTTCCTTCCCCATCTTTGACTCTTTATCTGGGAGTTAAGATAAGATGGAAGTCAGTTCAGCTCAGTTGTTAAGATAGTCCACAGAATGCAGAGGGATCAATTTAGTTAGCACTGATTGTATAAACCCCCAATCAGTACCCCATAGCCCTATCTTAACTTTATTTGCCATCAGAAGAGATGGTTTAGCCCAGGAAAATTGCCCTTTGTCTCACTCCCTGTTTGTTTATCCATTTTGTTTTGGGCAAAATCACCACCCGTGTTATCCCAGAGTAGTGCATAAATGAAATTCTTGGGGCTGTTCCCTAGTGAAAGAAATTGACGGCTGCTCTTATTATACTTTTGACTTGATTTGAATAGCCTTGTTTTTCTCTCCGGCGTTCCCGAGGGACAAAAAGGCTTTTCCTAGGCACTGTTTGACCCCCTTGCTGGTTCACCGCTGCTTTTAAAAATTAAATCTCCCAGCTGATTTGATTTGAGTTACATTTAACATCTCCTCCTCCTCCTCCTCCTCCGAGTACTGAAGTCTGTTTTGATCTCATAATCTGATTAAACAGTGCAGCTGAAGAGCTAACACATTCCTCATCCTGCCATATCTTTCTTTCCTCTCTCTTAAGGTTGTCGAGTGGAGTCCATCTGTCTGAACGTTGAAGCTGTGAACACTCACCGGGACAGACCAGAGGTGAGCTGGCTTGTAAGGGGTCATTCTCTTCACACACACAAACACACACACACCTTATGCGCTCATAGCACAAGCGCCTATTCAACCAAAACATTCAGCATCGTATCCATTTTCTTACCCAATTCTAATCCCTGGCTTGGTACAGTGGGACAGCAATTACTCCGATACTAAAAAAATAAATAAGGGGTAAAGATCAAATTTCCCTGCACTGCTGACTGTTCAAAGTAATTCCCATCTATAAGGCCCTAGTGCTCAGTAAGGAGGTCAGTCTTCTAGACTGGCGAGTCCAATGGCCTATGTGGGGCCCGCATGACTGAATGCTCCCCCTTTGGCAGGGAAGAACCCGCCCCATAGAAAAGTAGCTTGACAGGTGTCAGGCTCCTAAAATCAAAAGAGAGACATTGTGATTTCCCCCCCCCAGGCAATTTCTTTATTGTTCCTCACCCATAGACGGAGTCCAACTAAAGCAGACATGTCAAACACAAGGCCCGGGGGCCGGATCCGGCCTGCAAAGTGGTTTCATGTGGCCCATGAAGCCATCCTGGAAATAGTGAGGGAATGGCCCCCACTGCCTTGGCCCTGGCCCAGAGACCCTCCTTCTGCCAGAGACCCTCAGATCTGTCCCACTCCTGCCCAGGCCCCCATAGGCACCTTTGATGAGAACGATGTAGAGCTGGCCACGCCCACCCAGTAGGCCATGCGCACTCTAGCCATGCCCACCCAGTAGGCCACACCCACCCTGGCCATCCCCTCCCAGCCCCCTGAGGGCAACTGCAATGCTGATGCGGCCCTCAATGAAATTGAGTTTGACACCCCTGAACTAAAGCATGCTAACACCGTCAAATAGCATATCCTGTGGGAACTATTGAGGAGGAGCTGTCTTCGCCCTCTTTCTCACACACGAGCTCTCTGGACCAAGTTGTCTGCTGCTCCTTTGGCATGCAGCGCCTCACTTCTGGGAATCCAGACTGCATTCCACCGCGACAGTTTAGCTTTCATTGTGTAACCACCAACCCAGGTTTTCTACCTCCTTGACACCTATTGTGATTTCAGATTCTCCTGCCATCAATATTTCTCTCCCTCCCCCCCCCCCATTAACTAGGAAAGCCCTGGGGATTGTCGTAAATTAGGCATTGTGTACTTTAAAAAAGGTGACAATTTTAAGAGCTGTGGACTTCAACTTCCAAAATTCCTCAGCAAACCATAGTCCAGATCCAATTTGTTTCTTGCTTGTGGGTTTTATGCGTACGTTGTTGGCCTTTCCAACTGCGGGGCTGGAAATCTTATTTTACAACCCTGTTGCTCGTCACTGTGGCCAGTAAATAAGGAATAAGAATTGATTTTTAATCAAAAGGCTTCTTTCTGTACTTAAAAGGCGGGCTGTGCACCTTTAAAAGGATCTGTAGTCAACGACTTCCCATGTAGGAATTTTGAGCTGAAAGGCAAGCTTTAAACTGGGTTTTGCTGAAAAGGAGCTGGATATATTATGCAATAGTTGAAAAGTGTTGGTCAAGATAAGACAAGGGTCCGATTCGATCTTCTGTGGCTTCACTTGCTGTCTAGGTACCTTGTCTTCAGTGAACGCAGACGATTCACAACGGTCAACGTCATCAGCTATTTATTTTGTATTTTATAATTTATTTTTTTAAATTTGTATACAGCTTCTCTCACTGTTGAAGCTAAGCACTAAGTGTTTCACAACTGCTGGCTTCCATCCCACATTTTATAGGGAAAAGATGGGTCAAGTTTAATTGAAGGTTGATTTCAGTCTGGCTCCGCCTACCTCTTTGGTCTGACTCCACCTCCTTTTTGGGGGGGACGGGACCCCTCTCTGGATCTAACAATGACCTCAGGCCTCATTGCTGAGTTTCCAGTTCCCCAAATCTTTCCATTCTCTTCCTCTGCCTGCAAAAAGTAGAAAAACCGGTTCTTATTTGCCTTCTAAAATCCTGTTTCCTAGAACTGTAGAATGTCAGGCTTGGAAAGCACCTCAAAGGTCATCCATCCCAACCCTCGGAGGGCGGGGGGGGGGGAAATCCGCTCTCCTTGCTTTTGCTTTTGTGTTACGGCGAACTGATGACCCCGTATTTTTTTTAAAAAAAATGCTCTTTTTTTGTTTTCTTCATAGCTTTCGCCTTCCTTTACTTTATTGTTATTTTTCTTATCTTTCTCTCGCTCCAATCTAGGATGCAAAGAAGGGACCTAATGCGCTCATGAGACGCAATAGCTTCGTCCCTCTGGCCAGTCCAGAGCCCGTCAAAAAACCACGCATGAACAGGTTTGAGGATCATGCCGCTGCTTCGGCCGCCTTGCCAATCCATACCTGTCTATCTCCTGACGGCCCGGTCCAGCTTCCCGGACAAGTTGGTTCTCTTTCTTTTTGTTGGTGTGTTTTTGTGGTGATGGTGTGTCATAACTTGTAGCATGCTTAGCCATCCTGTGGTTTGACCTCTTAGGACAGTGGTCCCCAACTTTTTGGGCATCAGGGACCGGTTCCGTGGAGAGAGGTTTTCCCGCGGACTGGAGGGGGACATGGTTTCATGTGCTGTCTGCATCCTGCGGATGGGGCTTTGCTTGTTTGCACAGACCGCTTTCTAGGATGTTGTGGCCCGGTGCTGGTTCGTGGACCGGGGGGGGGGTTGGGGACCCCTGTCTTAGGAGGCTGTGCTTGATCTTGCTTAATTTTGTTTGAATGGACTCCACTGCCCGGGACTCTTCTTCTCCCTGACCCTCGCTGACCTTCTCTTGATATCTTACCATTGGAAGAGTAAATGTTTTTGGCTGGCTAACCTAACTAACTTGCACAACAAGCCTATGAGAGTGCGAGTAGCTTAATCTTGGTTGGACAAGCCCTTGAGTTGCCACGCAAATCAGGACTGCCAAATATAGATAACCCTCAATTTGTAACAGTCCCAATGGTGACCCAAATTTCTATTGCCAAGCAAGATGGTTGGCCACGTGAATTGTGCCCAGCTTTGCAACTCTTTGCCCCAGTTGTTAAGCGGACCGCTGCAATTGTTAAACGAATCGTGTGATCATTACGCAAATTTGGCTTTGCTTTCAGAAAGCAGCCAGGAAAGTCCTAAATAAGGATCACGTGATCCTGGGATGCTGCGTTTGTCATCATTATGTGCTAGTTATTAAGCACCTAAATTTTGATCACATGATGCTGGGGAATGCTACTACAGTTGTTGCAGTAAGTGCAAGGACCGGATGTAAGTTTTTTGTTTTTTTTAGCGCTGTGGTAATTTTGAACGGTCCTTGAAGGCTTTGTTGAACATAGATTGAAGAATGTTGGTTTGGTTTGTAATCTTGCCTTTTTATCAGCCCACACTTTTAAGTTGATTGCGATCTCCACTAGCTATTCTTAAAAGACACTTAATAGGGCTCTGATGAGGAGCTAAGGATTTCAGTGGCATCAGATCAGTTGCCGACTGAGGTAAATATTTGTAGCTCAGGGTTGAAATGAGGAATCCTTAGCACTCTCTGAGCTTGGTGATTTTCTTGCAGACGTGTTAGAAGGGAGTGAAGAGGAGGACAGGGAAGGAGGGAATGAGGAAAGGAAGGAAGACGAGGAGAGGGGACAGTGCTGTCTGAGCTTGGTGCTTTTCTTGCAGACGTTTCATGACCCAGCTAGGTAACATCATCAGTGTTAGAAGGGAGTGAGGTTTGACTTATGTTTACACAGAAGTATACAGGGAAAGCCACTCCCAATAAAAAGAGAATATTTGTAGCTCAGGGTTGAAATGAGGGGTCCTTTGCGCTTTCTGAGCTTGGTGTTTTTCTTGCAGGCGTTTCATGACCCAGCTAGGTAACATCATCAGTGTTAGTAGGGAGGGAGGCTTACTTCTAGCGCCAATGAGGTTATCTAGTTGGGTAATGAAATGTCTGCATAAAATAACCAAGCTCTGGGAACACCAAGGACCCCTCCTGAGATCAGTTGCTTGTCCTGTTTATTTGGGGGGGGGCGGGTTTGACTCTTTAGAGACCCAGGCCAGCGATGGCTCCTCCATCGAAAACATGACATTCTGTGTTTCGTACAATGAAAAAAATCCAAAAACCCTGAGCACTTCTGCATTTACCTTACTTGCGGGCTCCGTGACCCTCAACCTGGAGAAAGTCTAGAAATGTTTTGTCTGCTGGCTTATAATCTCAAGGCCGGTTTGGGAGGGCCAAAGGAACGAGATTGCCCTGACTTGACCTATTTTCTTTCTTCCTTCCTTCCTTCCTTCCTTTCTTTCTTTTTCCTTCCTTCCTTCCTTCCTTCCTTCCTTCCTTCCTTCCTTCCTTCCTTCCTTCCTTCCTTCCTTCCTTCCTTCCTTCCTTCTTTCTTTCTTTCTTTCTTTCTTTCTTTCTTTCTTTCTTTCTTTCTTTCTTTCTTTCTTTCTTTCTTTCTTTCTTTCTTTCTTTCTTTCTTTCTTTCTTTTTGTTAGAAGAATTTCTCTGTTTCTGCCAGATACAGATCAGCACAAGCGCTTATTCTAAACTGCAGTGTTTTGAAATTCGGCCATTTTAAGAGGAGTGGACTTGAACTCCGACGCTCTTAAAATGGCCGAAGTTGAGAAATGTTGTGCTCTCGGTTAGCCACCCTTGTTTGAAAAGACTTCCAGTTACTGGTTTTTCTGTTATTCTGATACTTCTTTTCCATGCACGGAGGTTGATGCTGAAGCAGCTGCTTCATGTCACTGGATTTGTTTCCTTCTGCCCCATTGCTTTCCATTTCCCGGCTGCCATTTTCTGATTGCTAAGCTTTCATGCGCCGTCACTGATTTCTTTCCCTTTTCTCTTTTTCTTTTTGTCTCTTTACAGCCATTACTGGGGAAAGCTTGCCTGTAAGTAATTTTTTTTTTAGTGTTGATGATGTTGGTTTAATCTTTTTCTTTGCTGCCTGGCTGACTGTGTCTTTGTTTCTTATTTATTTATTAAATTTATGTGCCGTCCATCTGGCCAATAAGGTGACTTTTGATTTTGCTGCTAAGATGCTGTGCTGAGCTTTTGATTTTCCATCTGGCTGTTGCCCTTCTGTCATTAATCATTGGGAATTTTCATAGACAGAGAATAACACTAGGGTAGCTGATGATAGATAGATAGACAGACAGACAGACAGACAGATTGATAAAGATTGAGATAGATAGATAGATAGATAGATAGATAGATAGATAGATAGATAGATAGATAGATGATAGATCAGACAGACAGACAGACAGAGGCAGATTGATAAAGATTGATATAGATAGATAGATAGATAGATAGATAGATAGATAGATAGATAGATAGATAGATAGATAGATAGATAGATAAAGGTAAAGGTTCCCCCGCACATGCGTGCTAGTCGTTTCCAACTCTAGGGGCCGGTGCTCATCTCCGTTTCAAAGCCGAAGAGCCAGCGCTTGTCTGAGGACGTCTCCGTGGTCATGTGGCCGGCATGACTAGACACCAAAGGCGCACGGTACGCCGTTACCTTCCCACCATAATGGTCCCTATTTTTCTACTTGCATTTTTATGTGCTTTCGAACTGCTAGGTTGGCAGAAGCTGGGACAAGTAACAGGCGCTCACTCTGTTACGTGGCACTCGGGATTCGACCCGCCAAACTGCCGACCATCTGATCGACAAGCTCAGCATCCTAACCCACTGAGCCACCGCATCCATAGATAGATAGATAGATAGATAGATAGATAGATAGATAGATAGATAGATAGATAGATAGATAGATAGATAGATAGATAGAGAAAAAATAGTTAGATAGATAGATAGATAGAAAAAATAGATAGGAAAAGATAGAGATAGATTGATTGATTGATATAGATAGGTAGGTAGATAGATATAGATTGATATAGATAGGTTGGTTGATTGATTGATTGATTGATTGATTGATTGATTGATTGATTCACTGATTCACTCACTTAACTGTCTCGCTTAGCAACAGAAATGTTGGGCTCAACTGTGGCCATTAACTGGAGGACTGCCTATATTCCTATACGGGAGCATGGGAAGTTAAGAAAGTGAATTTTCTTAGGAATAAATTCTGCCAGCATCTTTTCCTGGGATAGCAAAGTGAGGGCAGAAGGGCAACAGAGAAGACTTGGCTTCAAGGTAGAAATGGAAGCCAAGTTAATTTTGGGGTGGTGATGAAGCAGCCACATCCCTATTTTGAGCCAGTGCTGGGGCAAGCCTTTCCCTCTCACCCATGACAGATGGCCGTCTTGTTCATTTCCCCCCCACCGTCTTTATTCTTCTTTTACTGAAGTATGGATGTGGTTCTTTCAGCTTCACTCGTTTTTCCCCAAAGGGTGTTTGCTGTGTTGTGTGTGGCATTTGGACTAGCCTCACTTCTTTGCATTGGAATAACAGGTGTTGCAAACATTTTGGGATTCTGTCCTTTCTCTCCTCCTCCTCCTCCTCCTCCCCTCTCCCTTCCCTTCCTCTCCTCTCCCTGACCTCCTGTCCTTCCCTCTTCTCCTTCTCTCCTTCTTCTCCTCTCCCCTCCTTTCTCTCTTCTCTCTGACTTCCTGTCCTTCCCTCTTCTCCTCCTCTTCTCCTCTTCCCTCCTCTCCTCTTCTCCCCCTCCTTTCCTCTCTTCTCCCCTCCCCTCCTCCTTCCCTCTCCCTTCCCTTCCCTTCCTCTTCTCTCTCCTCTCCCCTCCTCTCTCTCCTTCCCTCTCCCTCCCTCTCTTCCTCTCCTCTCCCTTCCCTCCTGTCCTTCCCTTTCCTCCTCCTCCCCTCCCCTCTCTCCTTCCTTCTCTCTTCCCTTCCTCTCCTCTCCCTGACCTCCTGTCCTTCCCTCTTCTCTTCCCTCCTCTCTCCTCCCTCTCCTCTCTTCTCCCCTCCCCTCCTCCTTCCCTCTCCCTTCCCTTCCTCTCTTCTCTCCCCTTCCCTCCTCTCTCTCCTTCCCTCTCCCTTTCTTCCTTCCTCTCTTCTCCCTTCCCTCCTGTCCTTCCCTCTTCTCCTCCTCCTCTCCTTCCCTTTCCTCCTCTCTCCTCCCCCTCCCCTCCTTTCTCCTCTCCCCTTCCCTCTCCCTTCCCTTCCTCTCCTCTCCCTTCCCTCCTGTCCTTCCCTCTTCTCCTTCTTCTCCTCTCCCCTCCTTTCTCTCCTCTCTCTGACCTCCTTCTCTTCCCTCCTCTCTCCTCTTCTCCCCCTCGTCTCCTCTCTTCTCCCCTCCCCTCCTCCTTCCCTCTCCCTTCCCTTCCTCTCCTCTCCCCTCCTCCTCTCCTCTTATGGGAAAGAGAGGTAGCAATAAATTTTCTTTTGGGTTTAAGTTGCTGTTATAAAAGCCACATGCCTTCTGAGAAAGGCCTTGGCTCCTTTTTCCTGAAATTTCTTTCTTCCTGTTGTTTTGGAGCTATTCAAAGTATTTGGATATTTTAGAAATATATCGGTATTTTTTTAATCAGGTACTCTATGCAGAAGGCTTATGGGTTTCAGCATTTTTATTTTTATTTATTTATATCCTGCCTTTATTATTTTTTTATAGATAACGCGAGGCAGTGAGCATGCCTAATATCCTTCCTTCCTCTTATTTTCCCCATAACAACAACCCTGTGAGGTGCATTGGGCTGGGACGGATTGGCCCAAAGTCATCCAGCCGACTTTCCTGCCTAAAGTGGGACTAGAAGTCACCATCTCCTGATGATTGGCCCAAAGTCACCCAGCTGGCTTGCATGCCCAGGCAGAACTAGAACTCATGGTATCCTAGTGATTGGACCAAAGTCACCCAGCTGAGTTTCATGGCTATGGCAGGACTAGAACTCACCATGTCCTGATGACTGCCCCAAAGTCACCCAGCTGGCTTGCATGCCCAGGCAGAACTAGAACTCACAGTATCCTAGTGATTGGATCAAAGTCACCCAGCTGAGTTTCATGGCTTAAGGCAGGACTAGAACTCACCATCTCCTGGTGCTTGGCCTAAACTCACCCAGGCAGCTTTCACGCCTACAGCCAAACTAGAACTCACCGTCTCCTGGTTTCTAGGCCAGCACTAGACCAAACTGGCTCTCTAAATTCCTTTAGGCTTCAGCATTTGCTTCGTTGAGGACAAGCCAAGACTATATGCAGAACGTATGAAAGTTGAAATCTCCTAATCTCAAAACGTCCTTTTTTGGAGCAAGAAGCTTGTTAGGACTGGGATATTTCAGCTGCCAAATGTTTAGCATGCTTCTCTTTCATTTTTTTGCTCCTTCCCTACCCCCACCCACCCCCCACCCCCAAGGGGGTTCAATTGATGATTATCAAGGCAAAGGAGATCATCTTAAGGGTATGGTGCAAGGGTTCTCAAGCAGCCTGGGCCCTACTACTTTGTGTGTCCTCTCTACAACTGCATGGATCATTAATCGCTCACCTCCAGTGTAGTGTGGACGTTGGTTTGAAGCTACCTGTTTGCCTATTCTCAGGTATTCTGCAAAGATACTTTTTGAGTCAAGCTCAGTTCCTGATGATTACACGCTTAAACAATGGCAAAGAATTTCTATATTTCTGCCTTTTCCTGAGGATTTCTCTCCCCTCCCCCGCCACCGATTTCTCAGTCTAGCTACACCCGTAGAATATTTTAGTGGTTCCCCCAGCCAATCCTAACCAGGTCCAATTCTGCTTAGTCTCCTACTTCCAAAAAGTTGAGTCGAGGTATATTGCCTCCTGAGATGACCAAATTCCAAATTACAGGCCCCTAATCTGTTGATGTAGCAAAATAATAGCAATAGCACTTAGACTTATATACCGCTCCACAGTGTTTCACAGCCCTCTCTCTGAGCAGTTTACAAAGTCAGCCTGTTGTCCACACAACCATCTGGGTCCTCATTTTACAGACCTCGGGAGGATGGAAGGCCGAGTCAACAACCTTGAGCCCGTCAGGATCGAACTCCTGGCTGTGGGCAGATTTTGCCTGCAATACTGCATTCTAACCACTGCACTACTAAGGGCCGCCTTCCTCCCTTCCTCCCTTCCTTCCTTCCTTCCTTCCTTCCTTCCTTCCTTCCTTCCTTCCCACTTAGACTTATTATATATCGCTCCACAGTGCTTCACAGCCCTCTCTCTGAGCAGTTTACAAAGTCAGCCTGTTGTCCCCCCCAACCATCTGGGTCCTCATTTTACAGACCTCGGGAGGATGGAAGGCTGAGTCAACAACCTTGAGCCAGTCAGGATCGAACTCCTAGCTGTGGGCAGAGTTTGCCTGCAATACTGCATTCTAACCCACTGCACCACCACGGCTCCTAAGATAGTAGAGCAGATAGTTGCTTTGAATTTCAGTTCCGTTCTGGAAAACGGTGTGTGTGTGTGTGTGTGTGTGTGTGTGTTTGTTTGTTTGTTTGTTTGTTTGTGTCATGTTACCACTGCCGGGATCAAAGCTTTTTGTGCAGATGGGTTTGCTGAAATGAGCAGTCAAAATCATTGCATTTGCAATGTGAAGTGTTACAGCAGACGTTCCCAACCTTTCGGCCACCAGGGACCAGTTCCGTGAAGAAAAGTTTTTCCACGGACCGGAGACTGCGTGGTTTTGTGTGCTGCCTGCATCCCACGGATGGGGCTTTGCTTGTTTGTGCGGACCAGTTGCCGGCATGCCACAGACTGGTACCGGCCCACTGACTTGGGAGGGGGGGTTGGGGACCCCTGTGCTACAGGACTTCCTTTAAGAGAATAAACTTTATCTGTATTGCTTCATTCACTTTTTTTTTAGACATTTGAGATGTCCTACAAAAAACAAAACAAAAAAACTTAGGGTAGGGGTAGGCAACCTGGACTTCAACACCCAGAATTCCTGAGCCAGCATGAGAGAACTATGGCCCCCTCATGACTCGTGGACTTCAACTCCCAGAATTCCTGAGCCAGCATGGCTCAGCTTGGAAACCTCTCCCTTTCCCCTCAGCATGGCTGGCTCAGGAATTCTGGGAGTTGGAGTCCACGAGTCATAAAAGAGCCAAGGTTGCCTACCCCTGCCTTAGGGATATACCTTTGACATAGAATGTAAAACGCAAGGCGGGGCCCATCAACACAGCCCGCAGATCCCATCTTTAAGAGTAACATGTAGTTCTCCCAGCGAGCACCAGAGCTTCTCCGAAGCTCATTTAAGCTAGCAGATTTTTGTGTTACTACCTATAGAAGAGAATATTTTGTAACTCAGGGTTGAACTGTGGGATCCTTGGTGCTCTCTAACTGCCAGGTGGTTTTCTTGCAGACGTTTCATTACCAAGCTAGGTAACATCATCAGTTTTACGTTAGTAGCCAGGAAACGTCAGAATACAACCAATTGTCTGAAGATGCCTTGACAGTTTTTTAGAAATCGGTCCAGGAGATAACCAAAGACCTAACCCTCGTAAAGAGAACAGGCACCTTGCATGCACATCTAACCATTTTTTTCTCCTCACTTTTGTGTCACCTCCAGTTTTTCCCCCCCCCCCTCTCTAGAATTCTTCCCGCGACTGTCCTTGTGTCTTCTGCATGTAGTTCTAGTTGTGCTGCTTCTCCTACCCTTTCTCCAGACACAAAGCTCACCGGCTCATGTTGATCGTCTCTCTCTTTTTTTCCCTTCCTTTGTCGCCAGAACGTGAACTCTCCGCACATGCAACCTTGACTCTCTTTTGGCGCTACATCGGGAACCGCGGGTGGAAGCCATGCGCCCTATCATCATTCATCTCCGAAACCTGCAGTCTGCTCCACGTCTCTGTTCAGCTCCAGTTGATTTGTCGGTGATCTCCATCGCTGGTTTATTATAGCTTGCCTTCTTGGACTTAAGAAAATGGAGTTGTGGAAGTAGGAACCTCCCAGAGAGAGAGAAAGAAAGAAAGAAAGAGAGAGAGAGATGGATGGATGGATGGATGGAGGAAGAAAAAAAATAAAGGAAAAGAAAGAGACTTATTTCATCAGCATATAAACTGTGAATCTGAACCTGATTTTAAAGCTGGTTTATTTTAATTTTTTTCATCTCCACTTTGGTAGACTCCAGCAGGCACCAGGGTGCATCTGTATGCACCATACGTCCTAGGTCTCTTGTTATTCTGTGTGTTTTTTTTCTTAAGCAACGAGCTTGCCTTGCAGACGATCACTGTGCTGATCCCACCATCTCTTAAGACAAAGGGTTAGTTAGGGTCAGCGTAGGTGGGCTGCAGCTAAGAGAGAGGCGAAGGGGAAATGAAAAGTATTCTGGGTTACATCCGTGAGTCTGTTCCATCTATTCGTTTCTACCTTAGATGTTCATTGAGGGGAAGGATTCTCCATGAATTTTGCCTGTCCTCATGAACTGGTCCAAGAGAGAGGCGGTCAGTTGCTCCCAGACCTGGAGAGGAGAGGGGTAGAGGCCAAAAGCTTGGGGAAAACAATTGTGAAATGTTGTTTTATTTCCCCAGAGCGTACTACACAAACCACACTTCCTAAGTGAGAGCCTCTCTCTTCTAGAGGCGCATAAACATCCGCCGTCTCCACCGGGACTGTGTCCTGGCCCTGCTTTGGGATAGTTTTTGGGTGATGGGACACAACCTTTTGTGGACCCTGACTTCTCAAGTGGGTGGGTGGGGGGACGGGACTCCCCACTCAGGCAGGACTCCAGCCCGTTTTTAAGTCCAGTGTTCCAAGAGATGCGCTGGTCTAAATTTTCAGACCTGGAGGTGTGGTTTCGCCGCCACCGCCTTCTCCCCTTTTGTGTTTGTGTGTGGCTTGTGGGAAGGTCTGTTCGGAGACCGCCGAGGGCTTAAGATGCCTCTTTTATGTTAGAAGCATCTCATGGTGCAAACAGGGTATGTTCCTATCGACCGACGAATGAGCTTCCGGCAACTGGGACGTTCGCAGAGATCTGCAAATCTGGAGTTGGCAAGGCTGTTTTTTTCCCCCAGCTTTCCACTCTCGAGTCAGCCACCGGAAACGGTTTCTGATCCTCACGTTTTAGACGCCGCTGTTTGATCCAGCGTATTAAATCTGTCTTGGCAAGTCTTCCTATTGAGGAAAGGATTCCAGGGCTACAGTTTTGTCCTCAGCGTGGCCAATAAAATTTTTTAAAAAAGTGAAGAATGGCTGGTATACCCCAAGGCATTAGAATAGCATGTTAGGAGCAAAGTTAAGATTAGTTTCATTCAGGTGAGTTGATTATTATGGGCTTCCAGGGACCCCCTTCCCTTTTTTACATGTTGAAATAATTATCCTTCTTAGAAGCAGTAGAGGGCTGTTTTAAATTGATCATTTTTTGCTAGTTTTGAAGGACATCTGAGTAAGCGTAAGCTTTCCTTTGCACCAGAATTTCCCCCTGGTGACTTCTCAGCCGTTCTCCTGTTTCCAAGGTGCCACTCAAGTTCGTAGGCCTCATGTCTGGGTGACGAAAGCAACAATAGGCTGGTTTCGAACGCAGGCCCTCTTTTAAGACTGAACTCTCCTGCCCAAAGGGTTACTGGAAAAGATGTCCAGGATGAGCAAATGGTGGGCAGAGTTGAGGTCCCAAGGCAGGTAGTTTTGCCTTGTGTGCGAATCTCGCAGGTGATGTTAATTTTCCAAATAAAGGATTGTTTGACCCAGACTCAAAAGTGTTGACTTGGTAATCCAAGATGGTTTATATGTGTGTAATAACGCTCCCGTGTAGATCGGAGGTGGGGAACGATGGCCCTTTGATGACTTGTGGACTCCAACTCCCAGAATTCCTGAGGCAGCCAGTGTGGAATTCTGGGAGCTGAAGTCCACAAGTCATCAAAGGGCCATCATTCCCCTACCCCGTGGTGTAAATGAAAAGCTTTTTCTGCTTGTTAAAATTAGCTTGTTTTATCCTTGTTTTGCTTTTTAAAGACAGTTTTTATATATATTGGATGTTTTTCAGAGCTTGTATGTGCCTGAGCACGCAAGATTGATCTTTTCCTTTTTTTAAAAAAAAACAAAAAACAAACCCCCATACCTAAGTGTGAATGGCCTCATCTCCAATCCGGCAAATATTTCCTTTTGAAATTCTGCGGCAAAATAGAGCAAATGGGTGCAGATAAAAATTAACCTTTCCCATTATCTCCCCCAAAAAGGTCCAGGCTGATAAATTGCATTTAAGTGATCAACGTTTTAGGGCAACTTGTTTTCTTACAAATACTGTCCCTTTGAAAGAGATGGGAAGTAAGGAAATAAGAGAATGATAAGGGGTTCTCCCACCCGTCTGGAAAACAGAAATCTCCGAACAAAATGGATTCTTCCTGTTTGAAAAGCAGGGAAAAAGCTCAAAAGGCTGTAAATTACCGTATTGTTGTGGGATTGTGTGGGGTGTTTGTGCTTGCAGGGTGTGGGGAACAAGAATTGGACATGCCATTTAAAAATCGCACCAATAGTTCCTTTTCGGCTTGGGTTGTTTTTTTCCCCTTTGATACTTGAAGATTGATTTTTTTTAAAAAATCATTTTTAACAGCAAGAGGCTATTTATTTATTTAATTGATCTCGCTGAGCCACAGAATCCCCCTCATAAATTTTGTATGAAATTTTAAGTTGTGTGCGTTATGTACCTGGTGATTTTATCTTCTTTCTCCCCGCCCCCCTCATCCCTGGAGGTGAAAAGCAGCGGAGATTATAAAACAGGTCTGCCTTTTTTGGAAATTTGTATATTTTGCAGTTGCCGGAACAATTAAAATACCATCTTTTAACTAGAACGATCGGAATTGTGGGGGGTTTTTTTTTGTTGATCAGACGTCTCCTGTGTGGGAGGATATTAGGTGATGGGTGTGAGTTTGGTGGGATCGATTGGTCTTTCGAAGCTGGGTTACGTATTTACATATAATTTAATTTTGGCCATGTCAAATTTTGGCTGGAATGAGGCATGTCTAGTTTAATGCAAAAAAAAGGGACAAGGGGTGACATGATAGCATTCCAAAATTTGAGGGGCTGCCACAAAGAAGAGGGGTCAACCTATTTTCCAAAGGTCCTGAAGACAGGACAAGAAGCAATGGATGGAAGTTAAGGAGAGAAGCAACCTAGAACTAAGGAGAAATTTCCTGATAGAACAATTAACCGGTGGAAGAACTTGCCTACGGAAGTTGTGGGTGCTCCAACACTGGAGGTTTCTAAGAAGAGATTGGACAACCATTTGTCTGAAATGATAGAAGTTTTTTTTCTTGAGCAGGGGGTTGGACTAGAAGACCTCCAAGGTCCCTTCTAAGTCTGTTATTCTGTTATTCATGCAGGGGAATTCACTAGAGCAGGGGTAGGCAACCTTGGCTCTTTCGTGACTGGTGGACTTCAACTCCCAGAATTCCTGAGCCAGCATGGCTCAGCATGGAAACCTCTCCCTTTCCCCTCAGCATGGCTGGCTCAGGAATTCTGGGAGTTGAAGTCCACGAGTCATAAAGCGGCCTAGGCCTAGACCAGGAATAGGCAACCTTGGCTCTTTTATGACTCGTAGACTTCAACTCCCAGAATTCCTGAGCCAGCGTGGCTCAGCATGGAAACCTCTCCCTTTCCCCTCAGCATGGCTGGCTCAGGAATTCTGGGAGTTGAAGTCCACGAGTCATAAAGCGGCCTAGGCCTAGACCAGGAATAGGCAACCTTGGCTCTTTTATGACTCGTAGACTTCAACTCCCAGAATTCCTGAGCCAGCGTGGCTTAGCATGGAAACCTCTCCCTTTCCCCTCAGCATGGCTGGCTCAGGAATTCTGGGAGTTGAAGTCTAGGGAGTCATGAAGGGGCCATAGTTCCCCCATGCTGGCTCAGGAATTCTGGGAGTTGAAGTCCACGAGTCATAAAAGAGCCAAGGTTGCCTAACCCTGCACTAGAGAAAACAACTACGCTTGGAAGAGTTAGTAGTAAAAGGAAACCAGGTTGCCAAAGAACACAGCTGGACACCATTAAAGCAGACAACATAGAAAAACTCGACATGAGGAACCCCAGCCCATAGAATCACAAAGACTCAGACTTGACTGAATGGATAAAACATCCTCATCAATTTGTTATCTTGTTGTTAGCTGCGAAGTCATGTCCGACCCATCGAGACCCTATGGACAACGTTCCTCCAGGCCTTCCTGTCCTCTACCATCTTCTGGAGTCCATTTAAGCTCACGCCTCCTGCTTCATCCATCTCTCTTTAGTGCATCCCATAGCTGCTTTTTCAAGAGGCAACAGAACTTTTTTTTTTCTTTCCTCTTTGAAGACGTTTCGTTTCTCATCCAAGAAGCTTCTTCAGCTCTGAGCTGGAGAAGCTGAAGAAGCTTCTTGGATGAGAAGCGAAACATCTTCAGAGAAAAACAAGGAAGTCCAGTTGCCTCGTGAAAAAGCTCCTTTTGGGACAACCATGACCTGGGTGAGTGAGAATCTCCATAGATGTCTCTTTAGTGCAGTAGAATAAGACAGTGGTAACATTACAGCCTCAACTTTGTACTTTTACATATTTAATATGCACTAATAATCTCTATAACAATAAGCTTATCTAATCAACAAAAGGTCATTTCCGACTCTAGGGACGCGGTG